>NC_056744.1:1059779576-1059853868 GCF_019279795.1 Protopterus annectens | reverse complement strand
GAAATAGTGAGTGTAAAAGCTTTTAACAGAATATTATTTCCTGTGGGTTTTAGTCCAAGGGCATTTAGATTACCCAGGTGAGGAAATACCCAGGCAGGTTTAGGTAGGTGGATATAGCTGCTCCTTGTAGTCCAACAGGGCGCAGCCGAGAGTTGAAATAGTCAGTGTATATTATTTCCTGTGGCTTTTCATCCAAGGGCGTTTAGATTACATAGTTGAGGAAATACCCAGGTAGGTTTAGGTTGGTAGATCTAGCTGCTCCTTGTAATCCAACAGGGCACAGACGGGAGTTAAAATAGTGAGTGTAAAAGGTTTGAACAGAATATTATTTCCTGGTGCTTTTAGTCCAAGGGTGTTTAGATTACCCAGGTGAGGGAATACGCAGGCAGGTTTAGGTAAGTGGATATAGCTGCTCCTTGTAGTCCAATAGGGCACAGCTAGGAGTTGAAATAGTGAGTATAAAAGGTTTGAACAGAATATTATTTCCTGTGGCTTTTAGTCCAAGGGCGTTTAGATTACCCATGTGAGGAAATACCCAGGCAGGTTTAGGTAGGTGGATATAGCTGCTCCTTGTAGTCCAATAGGGCACAGCCAGTAGTTGAAATAGTGAGTGTAAAAGGTTTGAACTGAATATTATTTCCTGTGGCTTTTAGTCCAAGGGCGTTTAGATTACCCAGGTGAGGAAATACCCAGGCAGGTTTAGGTAGGTGGATATAGCTGCTCCTTGTAATCCAACTGGGCACAGCCGGGAGTTGAAATAGTGAGTGTAAAAGGTTTGAACAGAATATTATTTCCTGTGACTTTTAGTCCAAGGGCGTTTAGATTACCCAGGTGAGGAAATACCCAGGCAGGTTTAGGTAGGTGGATATAGCTGCTCCTTGTAGTCCACTAGGGCAGAGCCGGGAGTTGAAATAGTGAGTGTAAAAGGTTTGAACAGAATATTATTTCCTGTGGCTGTTAGTCCAAGGGCTTTTAGATTACCTAGGTGAGGAAATACCCAGGCAGGTTTAGGCAGCTGGACATAGCTGCTCCTTGTAGTCCAATAGGGCATAGCCGAGAGTTGAAATAGTGAGTGTAAAAGGTTTGAAAAGAATATTGTTTCCTGTGGCTTTTAGTCCAAGGGCGTTTAGATTACTGAGGTGAAGAAATACCAAGGCAGGTTTTGGTAGGTGGATATAGCTGCTCCTTGTAGTCCAATAGGGCACAGCCGGGAGTTGAAATAGTGAGTGTAAAAGGTTTGAACAGAATATTATTTCCTGTGGCTTTTAGTCCAAGGGCGTTTAGATTACACAGTTGAGGAAATACCCAGGCAGGTTTAGGTAGGTAGATATAGCTGCTCCTTGTAATCCAACAGGGCACAGCCGGGAGTTGAAATAGTGAGTGTAAAAGGTTTGAACAGAATATTATTTCCTGGTGCTTTTAGTCCAAGGGCGTTTAGATTACCCAGGTGAGGAAATACCCAGGCAGGTTTAGGTAGGTGGATATAGCTGCTCCTTGTAGTCCAATATGCACAGCCGGGAGTTGAAATAGTGAGTATAAAAGGTTTGAACAGAATATTATTTCCTGTGGCTTTTAGTCCAAGGGCGTTTAGATTACCCAGGTGTGGAAATACCCAGGCAGATTTAGGTAGGTGGATATAGCTGCTCCTTATAGTCCAATAGAGCACAGCCGGGAGTTGAAATAGTGAGTGTAAAAGTTTGAACAGAGTATTATTTCCTGTGGCTTTTAGTCCAAGGGCGTTTAGATTACCCAGGTGAGGAAATACCCAGGCAGGTTTAGGTAGGTGGATATAGCTGCTCCTTATAGTCCAACAGGGCACAGCCAGAAGTTGAAATAGTGAGTGTAAAAGGTTTGAACAGAATATTATTTCCTGTGGCTTTTAGTGCAAGGGCGTTTAGATTACCCAGGTGAGGAAATACTTTAGGCAAGTTTAGGAAGGTGGATATAGCTACTCCTTGTAGTCCAATAGGGCACAGCCGAGAGTTGAAATAGTGAGTGTAAAAGGTTTGAACAGAATATTATTTCCTGTGGCTTTTAGTCCAAGGGCATTTAGATTACCCAGGTGAGGAAATACCCAGGCAGGTTTAGGTAGGTGGATATAGCTGCTCCTTGTAGTCCAATAGGGCACAGCCGGGAGTTGAAATAGTGAGTGTAAAAGATTTGAACAGAATACTATTTCCTGTGGCTTTTAGTCCAAGGGCGTTTAGATTACCCAGGTGAGGAAATACCCATGCAGGTTTAGGTAGGTGGATATAGCTGCTCCTTGTAGTCCAATAGGGCACACCTGGGAGTTGAAATAGTGAGTGTAAAAGGTTTGAACAAAATATTATTTCCTGTGGCTTTTAGTCCAAGTGCGTTTAGATTACCCAGGTGAGGAAATACCCAGGCAGGTTTAGGTAGGTGGATATAGCTGCTCCTTTTTTTCCAATAGGGCACAGCCGGGAGTTGAAATAGTGAGTGTAAAAGGTTTGAAGAGAATATTATTTCCTGTGGCTTTTAATCCAAGGGCATTTAGATTACCCAGGTGAGGAAATACCCAGGCAGGTTTAGGTAGGTGGATATAGCTGCTCCTTGTAGTCCAATAGGGCACAGCCGGAAGTTGAAATAGTGAGTGTAAAAGGTATGAACAGAATATTATTTCGTGTGGCTTTTAGTCCAAGGGCATTTAGATTACCAGGTGAGGAAATACCCAGGCAGGTTTAGGTAGGTGGATATAGCTGCTCCTTGTAGTCCAATAGGGCACAGCCAGGAGTTGAAATAGTGAGTGTAAATGGTTTGAACTGAATATTTTTTCCTGTGGCTTTTAGTCCAAGGGCATTTAGATTACCCAGGTGAGGAAATACCCAGGCAGATTTAGGTAGGTAGATAGAGCTGCTCCTTGTAGTCCAACAGGGCACAGCCGGGAGTTGAAATAGCGAGTGTAAAATGTTTGAACAGAATATTATTTCCTGTGGCTTTTAGTCCAAGGGCGTTTAGATTCACCAGGTGAAGAACTACCAAGGCAGGTTTAGGTAGGTGGATATAGCTGCTCCTTGTAGTCCAATACGGCAGAGCCGGGAGTTGAAATAGTGAGTGTAAAAGGTGTGAACAGAATATTATTTCCTGTGGCTTTTAGTCCAAGGGCGTTTAGATTACCAAGGTAAGGAAATACCCAGGCAGGTTTAGGTAGGTGGATATAGCTGCTCCATGTAGTCCAATAGGGCACAGCCGGGAGTTGAAATAGTGAGTGTAAAAGCTTTGAACAGAATATTATTTCCTGTGGCTTTTAGTCCAAGGGCATTTAGATTACCCAGGTGAGGAAATACCCAGGCAGGTTTAGGTAGGTGGATATAGCTGCTCCTTGTAGTCCAATATGGCACAGCCGAGAGTTGAAATAGTGAGAGTATATTATTTCCTGTGGCTTTTAGTCCAAGGGCGTTTTGATTACACAGTTGAGGAAATACCCAGGCAGGTTTAGGTAGGTAGATCTAGCTGCTCCTTGTAGTCCAATAGGGCACAGCCGGGAGTTGAAATAGTGAGTGTAAAAGGTTTGAACAGAATATTATTTCCTCTGAATTTTAGTCCAAGGGTGTTTAGATTACCCAGGTGAGGAAATACCCAGGCAGGTTTAGGTAGGTGGATATAGCTGCTCCTTGTAGTCCAATAGGGCACAGCCGAGAGTTGAAATAGTGAGTGTAAAAGTTTTGAACAGAATATTATTTCCTGTGGCTTTTAGTCCAAGGGCGTTTAGATTACACAGGTGAGGAAATACCCAGGCAGGTTTAGGTAGGTAGATATAGCTGCTCCTTGTAATCCAACAGGGCACAGCCGGGAGTTGAAATAGTGAGTGTAAAAGGTTTGAACAGAATATTATTTCCTGTGGCTTTTAGTCCAAGGGCGTTTAGATTACCCAGGTGAGGAAATACCCAGGCAGGTTTAGGTAGGTGGATATAGCTGCTCCTTGTAGTCCACTAGGGCAGAGCCGGGAGTTGAAATAGTGAGTGTAAAAGGTTTGAACAGAATATTATTTCCTGTGGCTTTTAGTCCAAGGGCTTTTAGATTACCTAGGTGAGGAAATACCCAGGCAGGTTTAGGTAGCTGGATATAGCTGCTCCTTGTAGTCCAATAGGGCACAGCTGGGAGTTGAAATAGTGAGTGTAAAAGGTTTGAACAGAATATTATTTCCTGTGGCTTTTAGTCCAAGGGTGTTTAGATTACCCAGGTGAGGAAATACCCAGGCAGGTTTAGGTAGGTGGATATAGCTGCTCCTTGTAGTCCAATAGGGCACAGCCAGGAGCTGAAATGTTGAGTGTAAAAGGTTTGAACAGAATGTTATTTCCTGTGGCTTTTAGTCCAAGGGCGTTTAGATTACCCAGGTGAGAAAATACCCAGGCAGGTTTAGGTAGGTGGATATAGCTGCTCCTTGTAGTCCAATAGGGCACAGCCGGGAGTTGAAATAGTGAGTGTAAAAGGTTTGAACAGAATATTATTTCCTATGGCTTTTAGTCCAAAGGCGCTTAGATTACCCACGTGAGGAAATACCCAGGCAGGTTTAGGTAGGTGGATATAGCTGCTCCTTGTAGTCCAATAGGGCACAGCCGGGAGTTGAAATAGTGAGTGTAAAAGATTTGAACAGAATATTCTTTCCTGTGGCTTTTAGTCCAAGGGCATTTAGATTACCCATGTGAGGAAATACCCAGCCAGGTTTAGGTAGGTGGATATAGCTGCTCCTTGTAGTCCAATAGGGCTCAGCTGGGAGTTGAAATAGTGAGTGTAAAATGTTTGAACAGAATATTATTTCCTGTGGCTTTTAGTCCAAGGACGTTTAGATTACCTAGGTGAGGAAATACCCAGGCAGGTTTAGGTTAGGTGGATGTAGCTGCTCCTTGTAGTCCAATAGGGCACAGCCAGGAGTTGAAATAGTGAGTGTAAAAGGTTTGAACAGAATATTATTTCCTGTGGCTTTTAGTCCAAGGGCGTTTAGATTACCCAGGTGAGGAAATACCCAGTCAGGTTTTGGTAGGTGGATATAGCTGCTCCTTGTAGTCAAATAGGGCACAGCCGGGAGTTGAAATAGTGAGTGTAAAAGGTTTGAACTGAATATTATTTCCTGTGGCTTTTAGTCCAAGGGCATTTAGATTACCCAGGTGAGGAAATACCCAGGGAGGTTTATGTAGTTGGATATAGCTGCTCCTTGTAGTCCAATAGAGCACAGCCGGGAGTTGAAATAGTGAGTGTAAAAGGTTTGAACAGAATATTATTTCTTGTGGCTTTTAGTCCAAGGGCATTTAGATTACCCAGGTGAGGAAATATCCATGCAGGTTTAGGTAGGTGGATATAGCTGCTCCTTGTAGTTCAATAGGGCACACCCGGGAGGTGAAATAGTGAGTGTAAAACCTTTGAACAGAATATTATTTCCTGTGGCTTTCAGTCCAAGGGTGTTTAGATTACCCAGGTGAGGAAATACCCAGGCAGGTTTAGGTAGGTGGATATAGCTGCTCCTTGTAGTCCAAGCGTTTAGATTACCCAGGTGAGGAAATACCCAGGTAGGTTTAAGTAGGTGGATATAGCTGCTCCTTGTAGTCCAACAGGGCACAGCCGGGAGTTGAAATAGTGAGTGTAAAAGGTTTGAACAGATTGGAATATAGATTAAAACACCAGGGATCGCTCAGCAGCCATGCGCAGGGAGTATGTACACTGACAACCCTCTCCGATTATCTCCCATCACTCAGACTTTTGAGAGATGTACTTATATATCCAACTTGGAAGCCACGTACTCTCCAGCCAAGACTGGAATAGCTGGTTAAGAGGAGAAGGTCAACACTTCCACCACACCACATGGAACACATAGCCCTCCAGAACACACAACCAGCACTGCATTCACATAAAAACACAAACCACACACTCACCTTTGCAGAGGCTGTCAATAAAAATCTACCCAAACAGCAGATGCCTCCAAGGTAGAAATGCACTTGACCACCAAAACACAACACTAATCATGAGACACATAACTCTCCTAAACTGTGTGCTACTCAGCTAAAAACCCCTAAGGCAAAACAGCATGCCCAACACACTAGTCATAGTTGACTCGATAGGGAGGCACAGTGATTTCTCACTCACTAGGTTGAATAAGGATAAAGTAAGGTGCCAGGATCCACCACATAATGCATGCACTGAGTTCCTCAACAACAGGTACAAATATGACTCTGTCATTGTACATGTGGGTGTGAATGACCTGAGATGTACCTCCCTGCACTACTTGAAAAGAGACATGGAGGAGCTCTTGGATTATGTAGCCCAGGCGGTTATGACCCTAGCCCTGTGCAGCACCCTGCCATTACTCAGAATTATACCACAGTACAAGCAGAAAATGATTGATTTCAACAATTGGCTAGGTTTCTGGTGTCATTCTAAGGGGATCCAGTATCTGTCTGCCTGGGATGACATGATTGACAGACCTCGATGCTTAGCCAGAGATGGCCTGCATCTTTCATGCCAGGGCTTCTAGATACAGGCCAAGGATCTTGCCATCTGTATAGTGCCTTTTTAAGGTGGTGTTCCAAAGACCAAATTACCACCATAACAGCTACAAACAAATGCAATCTGAGGGTCATGTTGATCAACTCTAGAAGTCTAAATCTCAAAATACATTCACTCGAAGCACTCCTTAAAATGGAGAACATTGAACTTTGTGCTGTAACAGAGACCTGGTTCAAGGCAGCAGAAAGCACCCCTGCATTACCAGGCTATAACTCATTTCACACCTTTCAGCCCCAGAACTTGGACCAACGCTCCAAAGGCAATGGTGTTTCCATATTCATAAAGGATGGGCACACCTCCATATTGGTGGATCAACATAACACATCAGAGATACTTCAGGTGCAGCTAACATTGGGTAAGACAGAGATTCAGGTAGTAACCTGCTATAGGTCCCAAACCATGTCCCAAGATTCACACTCCACTTTCCTAAGCTCCCAGGAGAATATAAGGGTCCAACCTAACACTCTCATATTGAGTGACTTCAACTATACCCCCATTAACTGGGAAAACTACTCATATACCAATACACTTGCCCAACGTTTCCTGGAATTCATTAATTCCAGTGCTCTGGACCAGCTCGCTCTTACCCCAACTAGAGGTAGCAACATCCTTGACCTGGTCATTACTAACATGGGCGACCGTTGTTCTACACCAATAGTCAACTCCTCCCTGGTTACATCCGACCACAAACTAATCACCTTGGAAATCCACATCCCTCCCACCCCCACCCCCCACAAAGGTAACCACCATGAAAAACTTCTCCAATGCCAACTTTGGGTTCCACAAACAGAAGTGGCTAACTTCGTGGCACCCATACAAATGGAAAATAGTTGCATGACCACCAAATCGTACACCAATGCACTGTACGAACACATACACAAATGCATGGATCTCGCCATACCCAATAGAAACAAGATGCTCTCCTCCAAAAAAAAGGAAGGCCAATCCGGCAGTCCCCTGCCATAAGCAATCTCTGCAGCAGAAGGAGAGAACTGATGCGGAATAATGTGAAGTCCCAAGACTGGAAAAACTCCCTTATCAGCCTCAACAAAAGGTTAAGATGCCTCATCAAATCCTCTAAAGCTAGCTATGAAAACAGAATTGCAGCAGAAAGTAAAGACAACCATAAGGCCTTTTATAGTTATGTAAAGAATCTCCACAGCAATACCCAGATTTGCTCTGAGCTACTGCATAATGGTACCTCCTATACAGAGCCAACAGATATTGCCAATATACTGGCCAACAGATTCAGTGCCAACTTTACCCCTCCCCCCAAAAGATGAATCACAATAAAAGTAGATTGCCAAGCACCCAGTATTACTACTGCACAGGTTAAAGCAGCACTGTCCAAGGCCAAGAATACAGCTTTTATAGGACCTGACAATATCCCTGGCTGTGTTCTATATGAAGTACAGAGTGAACTCGCACCTCACATGTGTGCTCTGTTCAATCACAGCCTCACCTCGGGCTTTGTCCCTACTGAATGGCTCACTGCTACTGTCATCCCTCTCCACAAAGGAGGAGTGACTACAAACCTTGGGAACCATTAGGCCTGATGAGTTTGATATGCAAAGCTATGGAAAGCATCACCATGGACCTAATAAACAAGGATATAGGGAATCTCCAAACTCTGGATCCCACACAGTTTGGTTTTGTGAAGGGTAGATCATGCCTGCTCAACTTGGTTAACTTCTTTGAGTTAGTCATCAGAGCTGTGGATGAAGGCAAGGTGGTTCATACAGCCTACCTTGATCTGGCCAAGGCCTTTGATACCATTCCCCACTCAGAAATCATAGAAAAACTCACTAAGCTAGGCATCAGCCCTTATATCACCAGGTGGATTACAAACTGGTTCACAGATATAACCCACCATGTGAAAGTAGTGGGCTCCAAGTCAGACTGCCAACCAGTCACGAGTGGAGTCCCACAGTGCTCAGTCCTGCATCTTCTCCTGTTTGGTATCTACTTCTCTGAAGTCCAGGCCACCACAAAGGGACTCTGGCTGACAAAGTTCACAGACAATTGCAAGTTGTGAGCTATTATTCACTCTCCAAGTGATGTTGACATCCTACAGAAAGGTCTCACTGAGACCATCGACTGGTGTCTGAACCATGGCATTAAGCTCAATGACAAAAAATGTATCATCATCCTTTTTGGAAAAAACCCGGTTCCAGTGAATTACCGCATCAATGGTAGTCCACTGAACACAGAAGGCATTATGAGAGATCTGGAAACACAGGCTGAGAGCAACCTCTCTTTTGACCATCACATTGTCACTGTGGTCAGAAAGTCTATGTGGCACATCTCATTACTAAGGGTTTGCATCCAGGAAGAAAGAGGTCATTGTCTCCCTCTACTCTTCCCTCATTAGGCCAATCATCTAGTACAATGCCCCATTTGGCAAGTACCTCACTAGACATCTTCAACAACTGTATAGGCTGCAAAAGTACTTCACAAAGAGAATCCTAGACCTTAAACACTTGTCCTATATAAACAGAATCAAATAACTCCAACTATTCTCTGTCTCATTTCACCTATTTAGAGACGATCTCTGCTTGACTTACAGAGCCATTTCTGGCTCAGCTCTGTTAGAAATGCTACATCTAAAGAAATTCCAGTCCCTCCACTCTACACATTCCAGAGACCTAAACCTCATTACCACAATCAACAGAACGTGCTGGAGGGACAGGTTCATAACACAGAAACTGCCCATGCTAAGGAATAGATTTCCTATACATGTCAAACAGGGCACTTCACTAGCCCTCTTCAAGAGAAATCTTGTTGAGTGGATGGGAAATAAGAAATTCACTGTGGAGATCACTCCAGTGGCTCTACTCAACAGAGGCACTGGGAACTAAGGTTAGGTGGCACAATGCAAGGGTAATCCTATGGGTAAGGCTTGTAAAGGCTCCAGGGCCACTAGCCTAGAACACACCTATGAACCTATGAGCACACCTATAAACCTATGATGCTTCATTCCATGGCTGACATGAAAAGGGGGTGTGACATACTTGCTGTAAGCAGATGGATCTCTGTGGCTCTTATTTGCACTAAGCTAAGTAGAGCTAATCAAGGGGGTGTGTCTGAGACTGCTGAGGTGTGTTTAGCTTGTTTCAGGAAAGCTAAGTGTGTTTGTGTACAAGGGGGGGTCAGATCTGCTTATTAGTGTTTACATTTTAGCAGTGGGTTTATGCGGTGCATCACGGGGCTTAAAAGGAGTGGAAATAGATTTAAAAAAAAAGGAAATAGCAGAATAGAGGAAATGAACAACAAATCACTAATATGGATACAGCCACTCATAGTGGCCAATTCAAACCCCTCAATAATATAGCTAGCAGGTGGAATGTATCATAATCAGCCAATCACAGGCAGCATTTGCAGCACACCATTATAAAGTATGCAAACACCTTTCAGTCTGTTTTTTCCCACAAACTCTGTATCATTGGTGTACACACTTGGAGGAATTTTAACTGACAAAATGTTAGGGGCTGCTGCTACTTTGCTACATCTGTACATGCTACAGACTGAGGGCACTGATTAGGATGATGCTGACAAATGGCCCAGACTGAGAAGGAGAAGAGTGTTCAGACCCAGGGTAACCTTTTGACAGGCTACATGGGCTAAAGATAGTGGAGCGCTACAGTGTGGACAGGGACATACTAGAGCAACTCACCAAGCTCTGCCGGCCTCACCTCAGACCCAGAGCCAACAGAGGGGAACCCATTCCAGTCAAAACCAAGGTATGTGTAGCCTTAAGAATGCTAGCTACAGGTACTTTCCAAAGACCTACTGGGGACATCATGGGGGTCTCACAGGCATCTGCATCCAGGGTACTCCACCAGTTCCTGGATGTCATGCAAAGACATGCTGGTGAGCACATATATTTCCCCAGCACCCCTGAGGAGAGGACCATCAATATGCATCTCTTCCACCATGTGGCAGACTACCCAGAGGTACTGGGTGCCATAGACTTCACGCACATCTACATCAAATCACCACCCGGTGAAGAGGGTAGAGTATATGCAAACCACAGGGGCTATCACTCCATCAACTGCCAGGTCATGTGCAATGCCCAGGATATTATCATGAATGTGTTTGCAGCCCTGGTAGTTATCATGACTCCCACATCTGGCATGCCTCACAGCTGTACCAGGCATTTGCTGCAGGTACATCTCGTATGGCCATCTGGTGGGGGGTGCTGGCTATACACTGGAGCCATGGATGATGACACCCATCAGAAATGCATGCACACACACTAAAGAATGCCATAATGAGGCATATGCACAAACCAGGATCATTGTAGAGCATGTGTTTGGGATGCTCAAGTCATGGTTCTGCTGCCTTGACATATCTGGTGGACCCCTGCAGTACTCTCCAGCCACATATGCACACATGTTCGTAGTATGTGCCATGCTACACAATATGATCCTGTGGAAGCAGCTGCGGCAGGAACATCACAGGGAAGGGCCACACAGCCCCCCCACCATTGCCAAGGTCCCCACAGGCAGAAGGGGACTTGGAGGAGGAACCTCTCAACCTGCCCCTGCAGGCTGACAGAGGCATGCCCAGTATGCCCATGCAATGGCAAAGAGGCAATGCATAGCACTCAAACTGACACTGTAGGGACCCAGAGACTGACACCTCTCTCTGACTCGCACACACAGTAAAATGAATGCCACACACATCACACTACCTGTACCTTACCATGTATAGGTTGTGTACTACGTGCATCTGACAGAGTCAGCCATCAGGCACTATCCTCATAACCACCACAGGCACAAGGTAAGTCAGTCTTCTTAACAATAAATGAATGGAGTAGTATGTTGTGGTAGCATATCTATGGTATCACTGTATGCATGCAAGGGAATGGGGTGGCCTACTTGGATAGCAGCAGACATCCAGCAGCTATGTGGGACAACAGAAACTGTCCGCCCAATACTGGCTTCCCCAGAGTATGCAGTAGTCCCCTAGGTGACAAATCTCACTGCAGTATATGTGGAAGGCTAACTAACTGGGGGTCATAGGTCACATGAATGGATGTCAATGTGGGGGTCCCATACTCACCCCTCAGTCTCACCCAGCAAGTCAGCCATATGAAACCATAAAGAAATGTCTGGTAAAGGCCCACAAATGGGGACAATATAGAAATATTCCCCTACAGATTTACACAGTAATATCAAAGCAGGTCTTGCAGTTGCATTAAGGCTCTGAAGGGTAAGAAATTTGCAACCTAAATGTCTGCCATTACAATCTAACCTGTGGTCTTTGAAGATATGACTGTATTCTCCAAGATAGGCACTATACTGTGCTAAATGGAACCAAAATGTAAAGCCAACATCAGCACAGTCTGTGTAAATGTGTACAGATGACAGGTGTGCCCACCCATCACACCCATATTCCCATAGAAATGCAATAACAGTTATGTTTGTATGGTAATAGCAGCAGAGCACACATTCCCAGGGCAGTCCCAATCAACTTGATAACTTGTTGCATGTCCACAATATGCAGGGGTCAATGACCTATGTATGTTGTGTCTTGTTGTGTCTTTCGGCTTTTCCCGGATAGGGGTTGCCACAGTGGAACTCCGGTCCACTAATGATTGGCAGTGGATTTTTACGTGCCGAGTTGCCAGCCCTGACGCACAACCTTCAATGAAGGTACGCCTATTCACGCATGTCTCCACACAGAAGACACTCTAGCTGAGAATTGAACAGGACAACGTCTTACTGTGAGGCGACAATGCTACCGCAGCACCACCACCGCAGTCTGTGTGGTAAATACTGTCAGGATGTGGCCAGCACTTACACCTAGCTGTCATGTCTTAGTGGCCTAGGTACAGTACTGTGGTTGACAGGGTCCATTTTCCAAGAACTGCAGTGCCAACTATTTTGCATGTCAACTACACCTATGGTAGGAGTGGTACACACTGTCAAGATGTCAATATTTGTTACAAGAGGAAAGATTTACAGGTCAGGGACAGGGGCCACACATATGGACAGTACACAGCTTTGAGTAACTGACACACTGCCTAGCATACCTCTCAACTGTACAGACTTTTTGCAGAATGTCCAGAGGTTTGCATCATATTTTTGATCTGTTTATCATGAAATTGTGGTTTTCTGGCAAATCATTGGCAAATCACAAAAGACTAAAGTCAGAAAATAATGACATATTGTAGTTTCAGACTTCATACCCTTTAGAAAAATACATGCTAATGCAAAACCTGTTATTGTACAACCTTTCAAGGTTTGTAAGGCCAATACTTAAAAATGGTCCATATAGTTAGGCCTTTGTCCTCCAATTACTTATGACTTTGCCCAGATTTCAGGCTCTAAGTTGAGAGGTATGGTGCCTATTAGGACAGGAGGTACCTGAAGGTCAGTGTACTGCCAGGTTATAAAAGGCTGCCACCTTACTGTGTCAGCACTGAGAACATGTCACTGGCTAACATCCATACCCCTGGAATGACAGGTTGTCACAGAAGGAGCACAAGCACTGTATGCCTTATATATCTGTTCTGCCTGTCCTAACATTGCATTCTCCTGCCAACTATTTGCAAAACAAGAAAGGGTCATGTCAAAACATCAATGGTAGACAGTGGAAAAGCAGATGTCATATCCATAAAAGAAAGCAAGCAAATACCAAACTGGTCTCCCAACTGTCTATGTTTGGCAGAGCAGTATTAACACCCTGTCCCCATGTGTGGGCCTCTGTCTGACTGTCATAAATGGGTCTGTCCAGAAGTCAATCTATGATGGTTTGACAGCTAGGCCAACATGTAGCCTCATAATAACATAGGTTCATAGGTGTGTACTAGGCTAATGGCCCTGGAGTCTTTACAAGACTAGCCCATAGGATTACCCTGGCATTGTGCCACCCGACCTTAGTTCCCAGTATCTCTGATGAGTCAACCCACTGCAGTGATCACCAGGGTGAATTTTCAATTTTCCTCTACTCATCAAGATTTCTCTTGAAGAGGGCCAGTGAGATGCTCTGCTTGACCTGTATGGGAAGTCTATTCCATAGCATGGACAGTTCCTGGGTTATGAACCTGTCCCTCCAGCATGTTTTGTTGATAGTGGTAATGAGGCTGAGGTCTCTGGAGCATATAGTGTAGAGGGATTGAGATGTCTTTAGCTATAACATTTCTAACAGAGCTGGGTTGGACATGGCTTTGTAAGCCAAGCAGAGGTCGCCTCTAAGTAGGTGATATGAGGCAGAGAATAGTTGGAGATTTTTGAGTTTGTCCATATAGGACAGGTGTTTAAGGCCTAGGATCCTGTTTGTGAGGTACTTTTGCAGCCTCCCCAGTTGTTGCAGGTGTCTAGTGAGGTACATGCCAAATGGAGCATTGTACTCGATGATTGGCCTAATGAGGGAAGATTAGAGGGAGACAATGACCTCTTTTTTCCTGGATGCAAAACCCTTAGTAATGAGATGTGCCACATAGAAGGACTTTCGACCACAGTGGCAATGTTGTGGTCAAAAGACAGGCTGCTGTCAACCTGTGTTCCCAGATCTCTTATAACCCCTTCTGCATTCAGTGGATTACCATAGATGTGGTAATTCAGGGGAACTGGGTTTTTCCCAAAGGGGATGACGACACATTTTTTGGCATTGAGCTTAAGGCCATGGTTCTGACACTAGTCATTGGCCTCAGTGATGCCATTCTGTAGGACATCAACATCACCTGGGGAGTTAATAATAGTTCCCAATTTGCAATCATCTGCAAACTTTGTCAGCTAGAGTCCCTTCGTGTTGGCCTGGACTTTTGAGAAGTAGATACCAAACAGGAGAGGGCCCAGGACCAAATCCACTCGTGACTGATCAGCAGTCTGACTTGGAGTCAGCTACTTTCACACTGTGGGTTCTATCTGTGAGCCACTTTGCAACCCACCTAGTGATATAGGGGTTGATATCTAGTTTAGTGAATTTTTCTATGATTCCTGAATGGGGAATGGTATCAAAGGCCTTGGCCAGATCAAGGTAGGCTGTATGAATCACCTTGCCTTCATCCACAGCTCTGGTGACTGACTCAAAAGAAGTCAACCAAGTTGAGCAGGCATGATCTAACCTTCACAAAACCAAACTGTGTGGGATCCAGACTTTGGAGATTGCCTATATGCTTGTTTATTAGCTCCATGATTATGCGCTCCATAGCTTTGCATATCAGACTCGTCAGGCTAATGGGGTGATAGTTCCCAGAGTCTGTAGTCACTCCTCCTTTGTGGAGAGGGATGACTGTAGCAGTGCACCATTTGGTAGGGACAAAGCCTGAGGTGAGGCTGTGACTGAACAGGGCACACAGATGAGGTGCCAGTTTACTCTGTATTTCATGCAGAACACAGCCAGGGATATTGTCAGGTCCCATAGAAGCTGTATTTTTGGCCTTGGACAGTGCTGTTTTAGCCTGTGCAGCAGTAATACTGGGTGCCTGGCAATCTACTGGTATTGTGAGTGGTCCTTTGGGGGGAGGATAAAGTTGGCACTGAATCTGTCAGCCAGTATATTGGCAATATCTGTTGGCTCTGTATAGGAGGTACCATTGTGCAGTAGCCCAGAGCAAATCAGTGTATTGCCATGGAGATTCTTTACATAACTATAGAAGGCCTTGTGGTTGTCTTTACTATCTGCTGCAATTCTGTTTTCATAGATAATTTTAGAGGGTTTGATGAGGGATCTCAACTTTTTGTTGAGGCTGATAAGGGAGTTTTTCCAGTCTTGAGACTTTACCTTATTCTGCATCAGTTTCCTCCTTCTGTTGTAGAGTAACACAAACCATCTGTGGACCACAGCAGATGTAGTGGTGCAATGATGGACATCCTGCTAAATACACTCAGAGCTGTGAAGTCCATAACCTTGTATTTGTGGTTATTGCATTTACCCAGTCACACCAGAATTACAAATACATAACAGAAGCTACTGTGGGCAAACCCTGTGATTGGACTACAGAAGGACAAAGATGCATAGATAAGGGGAAGGGGAACCACTGGCCAGACAAATGGAGAATGTGCACACCACAACAAATTGTGCAGTAACATTGGTGTCCTGCAGTGTATGGAGTCAGTAACCATCACCTGCAAATATATAACACACACCCATGTAAGTGGAGGTCTGCAAAAAAATAAAAACCCAAACAAAGGACACCTCAGAGACAAAAACACATGAGAACTCCACAAACCTACACACCACAGACCATGTATACTCCACACACCAGGGTCTTGCAAACACTAAGGCCTTACCATACACCCAACATATTACTCATAGAAGACTCCACTGGTAGACACACAGATGTGCCTCTCACAACGCAGGATAAGGAGAAAGTCGTGGTCATTTGTTTGCCAGGTGCCATAATCTGCCATATCACACATGCACTCAAGTCACCCCACAACAGGTACAGGTATCACTTCAGCCTGTTCCATGGCAGTGGGAATGATGTCAGATGTACCTCCCTGGTCTATAGGAAGACAGACATGATTCAACTTGCTGAATATGTGTCCCATACAGGTATGTCCCCTAGCCTTAAGCAACATTATACCATTACCCAGAATGATGGCTCAATACAAACAGAAATTGATTGTCAGTAACACTTGGCTCACTTACTGGTGTCATCCCAGGGGGATCCACTGCCTGGCAGCCTGGGAACATATGATCAACAGACCATGCTACTTTGCTAGAGATGGCCTGCACTCTGCCTCACTTAGCCTTCAGGCATCTGGCAAAGGCCCTTGCCTCCCCCATAATGCCTTTGTAGGGAAAGTCATGGGGTCCATACTACCAACATAAAACATGCAACAAAATGCAAATTAAAGCCCATGCCGCTAAACACTAGGAGTCTAAACAGGAAAATGCACTCATTGCAAGCAGTCATAACCCTGGAAGATGGTGACATTTGTGCATCACAGAAACCTGGCCCACAGTCATGGAGAGAAACCCATCCTTACCTGATCACTCATCCCATCACACAGCCAGACACCAAAATGTGGGCAGCAAAGCCAAAGGAGGTGGAGTATAAATATATAGTAGGCAGACACACACCTCCAGGCTGGTCAAACAGTCTGACACACAAGAGACTCTCCAAGTGCAGGCAACTGTTGACAAGACCCCTATGCAAATTATACGTAGCTACAGGCCAACATATCTGACTCAGGACACCCACCCCACATATCTGGCCCTCTACAAATGTATCACTAATCCACCCATTACCCTGATTCTGGCTGACTTATATTACCCAACCATTGATTGGAAATCCAACCATGCCAGAACAGAAATACACAGAGATTCCCCATCTTATCAATACTACATCCTTAGGAGAACCACGTGATACCCCCACAACATGTGATACCTATGTCAGACTTGGCAGTAACCAACATGATCAAGCACTGCAGCACCCCTATGGTATCATCCTCCCTGGCAAGATTCAACAGAAAAGCACTCACATGTCATATCACCATCTCTTCTGACCCCCCCCCCAGCCATGGTAAAAGGAAAATGCCCCACAAGCTGATCACAACCACCAGAGGGATTGTATAAACAGCAGAACAGCCCCTTACTCCACTAGAGGAACAGGCACCAACTTCCATATATACACAAAATTAATATGTCAGCATATATATAGGACATCACTGTTTGCAAGGGAGAGTAAACCTGTCCACAAACATCTGCAATAAAGGAACTATATAACAAAAGGATAACATTGCTGCCCGGGACCGAGAAGCAGCAGGTGCACAATTGGAAGTAATCACCTCTTAGCCTGAACAAACAAATAAGAGCAACAGTGAAATCCACTAAATTCAACTCCCACTCCAAATTGCCCACATGTAAGAGAGACAATCATAAGGCCTTCCTCACATATGTCTGCATTCCCAAAGCAAGCTCCCAGATCTGTGCAGAACTGGTGATCAAGGACACCACATACACAAATACTGTAGATATAGCCAATCCACTGGCTGACAGATTCAGTGGAAATGTCTCCCCTCTGCCCCCTATCAGGAAAGCAGGACATCCCCAGTACCTGAACACCCAATCCTTATTACTAGGGAACAGAGCATCACTGCACTCTCAAAGTCAAGAAGACAGCCTCCATGGGACCTGAATACATCCCGGCTGCAACATACATGAAACCAGGCATGAACTGGCAGCATCATTACATAGTCTACACACCCAAAGCCTGAGTACTGTGTTTGTCACAGCCGAGTGGCATACAGCCACTGTCATCCCTTTACAGCAAGGTGGAGTGTTCACCTATCCAAGAAATGAAAGACCCATCAGCCTAACAAGCCTGATCCACAAGACCATGCAATGGAGTGTGATGGCTCTCATTAACAGGGACAATGGAAAAATCCAGGGACATTACCCTACACAGTCTGCTATTCTCAGGGGAGGTATGTCAGTGAACTCGGGATGACTTCCCTGAGGCGGCCAACAAAGGCATGGATGAGGGAAAGATGGTACACTCTGGCCACCTTGAACTGGCCAAAGCCTTACAAACTATTACCCAATTGGCCATAGTACATGAACTCTGTCTACTAGGCAGCAATCCATATGTTACCAGATGGGTAGCAAACTGGTTCATTGATAGAACCCACATAATCATAATAGGGGTAGCCAACTCAAACAGTGCACCCATAATGAGTGGCATATGCCACGGATCGGTCTGGGAGCCTTTGGTATACAGGATATACTTCCCTGAGGTGCAGATCAAAAACACTGGGCTACACTGACCAAGTTGGCAGATATCTGCAAGCTGGGAACACTCATCAATATCCAAAGTTATGTGGACGTCCTATAAGTGTGACTCACCAAAACAAATTACTGATCCAAGAAACATGGCCTCAAACTGAATGCCTGCAGATGCATCATCATCATCCCCTTTGGTGACACTGACGTCCCCACATAGTATCACATCAACAACAATGTCCTACATACACAATCAGTAGGGAGCCAATTGGCTACCCAGGTTGATAGCAACCTGAAGTATGAGCACCATGTTGTCCTGTTGTACAGAACGCTTCATAGATAGGACAACTCAAATGTAAGGGTATCCCATCCAGGGACAAAGAGGTCATAAGATCCATGTATGCTAACCTGATGAGACCAATTATTTTTTTCAATGACCCCTTTGGCATGTACCTCACAAAGCACATGCAGCAGATGGGGAGACTACAGAGGTTCCTCACAGAGAGAATGCAGGACCACAAACACCTACCCTACACGGATAGGCTAACAGCACTGTCCCTCTACTCAGTTCTATACAGACTCTGAAGAGATGACCCCTGTCTGGCATACAAAGCAATCTAGACCTTGCCTTGATGGGACTGTTGCACATCTGGAAGTCAAGGCCCACTCGATCAACCTGCAGGCGCAGCATCAACCTAGTCTGTGATATCAGTAGGGTTTGTTGGTGTGGCAGATATGTGTCCCACACACTCCCCATCTGTGGAATGCACTCCCTGTCCACATCAAGCCAAGTGCCTCAATGCCCCTAGTGAAGTTCTCCCTGTATAAATGCATGTAAAACAGACTATACTGTCCTGTGATTCCACCTGTGTCCCTGCTGGACAGGGGCTCTGGGTGCTGACATATTTTAACATGGGCTACACTCCTGTCTGTGAGGGTTATAAGGGCTTCAGGGCCAATAGCCTCCTAACCTCATATCAACCTGTCAACCTATACACATATGTCTATCAGTGGTTCATCACATTACGCTCTACTGCTCTGCAACTGACATACCTGGAAATCACAGTGTTATGTGGAATTTACAGCACATATAACAGACATCTCTGCTCAGTAGAATGCACTGTGTATCCACACCGATACCTATCAACCTCTTACAGCAAGACATCTGGAGAAGGTCATAAATAAAAGTGGGACAAAGGCCCAATAATAGGCATGTGTTTTAAATATTGCTCTTACAAACTTAGAATGTTGGTAAAATAACAGGTTTTGCATTAGCTTGAATTGTCTGTAGGTTATGAAGTCTGAAACACAAATGTCTGTCATTATTTTCTAACTTCAGTCTTTAATTACTTGCCACTAACATGCCACAAAACCACACATTTATGAAAAATGAACAAAAAATAGACAAACATCTGGACAATCTGCAAAACACAGTCCTGTTGAGAGGTATGCCCACATCAGGAAATGACTTTTCTGGTAAGAAGAATGCCACACAAGCAGGAGATCCCCAGCTAGTATGTCACCACACCTCTCAACTGGCCGGATTGGGCAAGAATGTCTATAGTTTGTCTCATAATATACTGGTCTGTGCATTATGCATCTTGTATTTCTCTGGTAAATCACTGTGATGATCTGAGGATTTCTGTCAGTAAGTAATGACACAATACATTTCAGTTTCAGACATCATATATGTCAGAAAATGTCTGCTAAAACAAACCCTGTAACCCTAGCAACTTTCTACATTAATAAGAGCAATAATTACAGTATATCCCTATGTTTGGACCATTGCCCCCCTCCCCTTCATTTTGGCAGGCTCTCTTCAGATATCTTGCACTAACAGGTTGAGAAGTATGGCTGTAGCACACAAAAACCTGGACCGGAGTACAATTATCTCTGGAATGGAGTCCCACTCTTACTATAGAAAGTCATACTGGGCATGCTCCTACACTTAGAGAATTACAGCCCATGTCGGAACCCACATCGGACTATATCACCGTATTGTGCATAGATGTCTTTGCATACAGACAGCTATGTACACCTTAACTGTCTTGCGTGTGATATGCATATATATATATATATATATATATATATATATATATATATAGGCAACATAAAACAATACCTCAAGCATACATACACATAGACATGGGGTAGAGAGAGAGAGAGAGAGAGAGAGCAAGAGAGACTGACAGTGATAGAGAGAGAGAGAGACACAGGGAGACACACACACAGAGTGAGTCATACACAGGGATACCCTGAATGACATAGAGTGATGTCCTGCTGTGGACAGTTGCATACCATTTGTAACCAGTTGCATGTGCCAGCATGAAGGTGAGCTTCATCCTGTAACAGTACTGAAGTGGGGATTATAATATCACATCATCTGCCTTTGTGTGCATGTGTCTGTCTGTAGGTTTAAGAATTAAGAGGCCTCTCCCAATCAGTACACTTCACATTGCCCTACTTTACATTATCTTCACCTTAGAAGTACATTTGGACACTTGTCAATCCTATAAGCTCTGCGGTGTGTGTGATAACTGTGTTATACCATAGCACAAATAACTAGATAGGTAGGGGTTCTAATCTCAGCCCTGGCAAGTGTGTGTTTGTATGTAAAAGAGTTTTAGCCCATTCCCACCCAGTACACTTCCCAGTGCCCTACTTTAGCAGTCCTGCTGATGTCATTCACCTTAGAAGTACCTTTGGATAGCCCTCATCCCTATAAGCTCTCTGGCATGTGCAATAACTAAGTAACAGTGTAGTACAAATAACTAGATAAGCAGAGGCTCTACTCTTAGTTCTGGCAAATGTGTGTGTGTGTCTGTAAAAGTGTTTGCAAGTGTATATGTTTGTAACTTGTAAGATAAAGTATTTTGAGGACTTTCCCACCCACAACACTTCCCAGTACCCAACTTTAGCAGGCCTGCGGATGCCATTCACCTTTTAAGTACCTTTGGACAGCTCTTAGCCCTATAAGCTCCATGGCACATGCAATACCTACATAACACTATAGTACAAATAATTAGATAGGTAAGGGTTCTGCTCTCAGTTCCGGCAAATGTGTGTGTGTAAAAGTGTTTGTAAGTGTATATGTTTGTAGGATAAAGTATGTTGAGGACTTTCCCACCTACAATACTTCCCAGTGCCCCACTCTAGCAGGCCTGCTGATGTCATTCACCTTAGAAGTGCATTTGGACAGCCCTCAACCCTATAAGCTCCATGGTGCATGTAATAACTAAGTAACCATATAGTACAAATAATTACATAGGCAGGGGTTCTACTCTCACTTCCAGCAAATGTGTGTGTGGAAAATTGTAAGTGTGTATGTTTGTATGATAAAGTATTCTGAGGACTCTTCCAGCCACAACACTTCCCAGTGCTCCTCTTTAGCAGGCCTGCTAATGTCATTCACCTTAGAAGTACATTTGTATAGTCCTCAGCCCTATAAGTTCCATGGGGTGAGTAATAACTAATTAATAGTATAGTACAAATAACTAGACAGGCAAGGGTTCTACTGTCAGTTCTGGCAAATGTGTGTGTAAAGGTGCTTGTAGGGTAAAGTATTCTGATGCCCTTCCCAACCAGTACATTTTCCATTGCCAAACTTTACAAGGGCTGTTGATGTAATGCACCTTAGAAGTACCTTGGGACACTGTTAAATCTTATAAGCCCTGTGGTGCATGTGATAACTGTGTAACACTGTAGTACACATGACTAGATGGGTAGGAGATCTAAACTCAATACTGACAACTGTGATGGTGTGTGTGTGTGTGTGTGTGTGTGTGTGTGTGTGTGTGTGTGTGTGTGTGTGTGTGTGTTTGGGTGAAAATCATATCCTCCGGGGGTGTGGGTTATACCATTTTGAGGCATGTACCACCCAGTTCACTTCCCATTGCACTACTTTACAAGGCTTGCTGATGTCAATCACCTCAGAAGTACCTGTATACACTCTTCACCCCTCTAAGCTCTGTGGCATGTGCAATAACTGTGTAATACTATAGTACAAATAATTATATAGGTAGGGGTTCTAATCTCAATGCTGGCAACTATAGTAGTGTGTGTGAAGCATATCCCCTGTGGCTGTTGTGTGGGTAGGTTATACCATTTTAAGGCCGTTGATCCCCTCCCCATGGCATTACTTTAAAGAGACTGTTAATTGCATCTGCCTCACATACAACATGTTCAACTATACAGCCCATACCAGCCATCTATACAGATGTATATGGAATATCCAGATGTTTGCAACCTATATTTGGTCTGTGCCCCCTAAGAATGGGCATGTATGTGATATCATTGCCAGATATGTCACAGTTACCATACTGACAAACATGCTAGCATCAGACATTGTACCTGACTGAACCATCATGCTGATATAAATTATGTTACTCTATCACTTGTCCAAGTTTGTAGAAGCAATAGATGAGACCAGTCGGTATTACTGGTGGTTTATACCACCATCCATGAAGGCATTCCCATGATTACATGTTGTAAGTGATAGTGGGTTATGTCCCAGGCATATAATCTATGTGGAGCATGTAATGTGTACTTAGCACTAGAGTACATACAACTGGATACATAGGGTTACTAATCTGTCTGTTGCCAACTGTGTTGGTGTTACTGTATGCACATACCCTGTGGCTCTCTTTACTGTGTGTATGCAATGGCTATACCACTTGGTGTGTCACTTCAACCCTGTGAACTCCCCCATTGCCAACCTAGTTTCAGCCCACACAGATGTCATCCACCTTACAAGCACAGTTACGTAATTTCTAACAGAAAGGACTGTGGTGCATGCAATGTTTGTACCACTGTGTATTGTACATAAATAGATAGGTGGGTCATCTAATCTGAGAAGTGTCAATCCTATGTTTGTGTGTGTTTCAATGCATGTCCCCATACAGCAGTGTGTGTGTGTGTGTGTGTGTGTGTGTGTGTGTGTGTGTGTGTGTGTGTGTGTGTGTGTGTGTGTGTGTCACATGTCTCTACTATGTTAAGGGCCTCTGAACCCACAATGGAAATTGTCACCCACTTGAATAGTAGTGGCAAACACTGTAACACTACATTACCACTGTGGTATTTGTGTTATGTATCTAGCACTGTTGTTTGTAAGACTGGGCAGGTAGGGGCTGTGCTCAGCCATTCAACAGCTGCCCCATGTACAGGACTATGAGTCTGTGTGTACTATCAACACTATTGGCCAGATTTGCATATTAGATAGCAGACACACATGATGGTCATTGTCAGACTGATCTGTGTCAGGAATATATACCCCAAACCTGTCATACATAGTACCATGCATACTCTCATTAACTGCATCAAGGTTGAGTGGATGAGAAAGAAATGGCAGGGGCAACAGGTGCTGATAGGTGAATCTGTTGCAGTTAATGTAATGGCTAAGCTTGTGAGGGACCTAGTACCAGTACTCAAGTAATCTCCTTTGATTGTATGAGCCTGTGGTACTACAGAACACCCAGGTGACATGTATGAAGGCAAGCTGGCTATGTCAAGGGGTATGTATGCAAGGTCACATTGTCTGCCCCACTTGTCCCTCATGCACTGTTGCATGCATACACACCTGGTAAACATGTACATATACACCTGTAACTTGGCTATGAAAAGGTCATTGTGTTTCCACTTTGCCATACTCATCATTGCTAATGTCAGCAGCCTCACAGCCTGCAGATACACAGACACCTGGAATACAAACAGAATACAGTATGTGAGAATATAGTCAGTCAGCAGTACTAACAGCAATAATACATCATGGCTAAAAAACGACTGATAAACAAAAGCGCAGTCAAGCCACAAAGGACTCAGGCAGAGAGGATGATAACAGTAAACGTAAATTTAATAAGAACGTTTTCGCCCTTCTCATAGAGGAGCTTCTTCAGACAAGGAATAAAAAGCGCCAAGCGCTACTTTTTAAAAAAGCAAACAGCTGACAAATTTGATGTCACTTCCTTTAAAATAATTACTTACGGAGCACTATTAAAAACAATATGTGGCATAAATCTGCTTATTTAAAACAATGCCAGTACCACAAAGACATCACTAAATGTGTCATAAGGCTTATAATACAGAAGGTTGTTTAAAACTCATCAGATTTTACTAGCAAGTTCAAATGTACCCTAAACTAGTAAAGCGGGTGAAACAATAAAATAAAAGATACAATACATTAAAAAATAGTTAATGCATATTTTGTTAATGCAACCATTTCAATGAAATGAAATATTAGCACTAACAATTAACAATTCAGTTTCTTAGGTAACTGTTGTATTTCAGTATTACAGAAATATTACAACACTCATTTAATCCAGGAGGGGAAAAGGCATTTAGTAACAACTGCCACTCGAGTTCTTTTAATTCAAGCATAAGAGACTGTGGGCCCCCCCTGATACCTACTTTAACCAAATCAATGCCCATGAAACAAAAACTGTGTCCAATATTCTCTAGAATATGCTTTGAAAGTGCATTATCAGTTTTTTTATTTTTTATAGCGTAATTATGTTGGTAAACTCGGTCTCGCATCTTTCGATCCGTTTTACCAACATAAAACGCAGCACAGCAATTACATTGTGCAATATAAACAATAGATTTGGTTTCACACCCAATCTTATATTTAATATAGTATTTCTCATCTCTGACAACAAAAGAATTCCCTGTTTTTAGTAACTTACACCAGTTACAAAAGCCGCATGTGTAACAGCCAGTTTGTCTTACTGAAGAATTAATCGAGTCATTTGTCTGTAATAATTCTTTTAAGTTTTTACCTCTCCTATACACAAAATGGGGGTATAACCCCAAAACATCCAACAGGTAGGCACTATTTACTATAAAGTGCCAATTTTTCTTAACAATTGAACACATGCTGTCAATGTGTTTATTATGTGTAAGGATTAGGCTAGTCTTAAAATCATGAGTTGTACTGACAGTGACAAGATTGTTATTACAGTTGTCTATTACAGATGGGTTAAATTGACCACAAGGTGTAGTTATTCCATTATTCTCAATGATTAAAGGGTCACTCACTTCAATTTGAAGGAGAAGTGGTTTGTAAAACCCAGACAACCTTTTAAGTGATACTTCATTTATTAGACTGTCTATGAGTTCACAGGGGTAGCCCCTACTCAAGAACATTTCTTTTAGGTGTGAGCACTCATCTTCAAAGGCTGTGTCTGTATTACACATGCGTGTAGCTCTAACTAATTGACCCTTGACAATGGATTTTTTCTGTTTTGCGCTTTTGTTTATCAGTCGTTTCTACTGGTGTTTGCATCATGGCTAAAAAGGTACATATACTTCAATGTGTACCCATAACTATTGCCAGCAGACAGCAACTTACACAGCATTACATTACTACACTGTACTATATTCACCCTGCGCATCAGACCCATATTAGCATGTCCCTGCATCGATGGTATGGATAACAGGGATGTGACACAGGTATCATCATATGCACAGGATGTGGTGTGGGTTAGACAGAGGCCTAGGTTGGGCCATATGGTTGACATCATGTGTGTGTGTGTGTGTGTGTGTGTGTGTGTGTGTGTGTGTGTGTGTGTGTCTGGGGGGATGGGGTTCAAGTGAGCCGTGCAGAGGAGCTGTGTGTGTCTGGTGCTGACCTGCCTGTGATACAGATGTGTGAGTGTTTGTATGCACACAGTCAAGCCATGTGGTTGCCCTACACAGGGTTATGTTAGACAGCCATGGGCTGTACAGGGCAGGATGTATAGTTCACTGTCTCCCACCAGGGACACGGGAACTGGTTCTGCCAGGTGTCTTACTGGCACCACCAGGCACAAGGCAGGATGTGGTACTACTCCCTGATGGTGACTGCTGTCTGCTGGATCTGCGTCCCTGATGGACCAGCCAGGACCATGGGCCCATGACCTGCTCTGGTGTGGTGTGGACAGCATCCTACCTTTGGTAGTGTTGGTGGTACTGCCACTACTGGAGTGTAAAAGTGCACTGACTAGTGGGCTGTCTGCTGATCTTGTTGCTGACCTACGTCCACGTGGCCAATGCCCTACTTCCACCACATGCTCAAGCATGGACATTGCACGGTCGAGCAATGACAATGTCTCACCCCAACATCTATCCACAACATCAGCAAAATGATGTACAGCATCACCAATGCCATGGAGGTCATCATGCATGGCAGGGAGTGCTGCATTCATGACCCTGAGCATCTATCTGGTGTTACAGTCAGTACATGCCTGTGCCTCCATGATGGACCGAAACATGTGTCTGGTGACATCTGCTGTGACACTTGTGACAAAGGCTTGATGGACAGCAGTCCTCCTTCAAGCACCCCTGTCCATCTGCTGTGTGGGACCTCACCTGCTCTCTGGCTATGGCTAGTGTCTACACTCACACTTGCCATAGTCACCACACTAGCCTGTTCCATGCCAGGACCCTCCAACTGTCCATTATCTGTGGCTGCTGGGGACTGTGTATGTGTGGGCATACTGACTGTGTGTGGGGACATTGTGGGTGATAGTGAGATACAAACCAATGGCACAGATTCAGCCCCTGACAATCCCACCTATGCCTCACTATGACCACCCTCATCATCAGAGTCCACTAAGACACTGACATCAGGTTGTGAGGGGGAGAGACACCAACCCCCATGTTAACCTGTAAGGAGAAGACAACATATGTAAATTAATACTCTGCAATATAATATTTCCTGATACACACACACACACACACACACACACACACACACACACACACACACACACACACACACACACACACACGTGCACACATACACGTGCACACAGACACATACAAATGAGGTGGCACAAAGGCATTATATAGACCAAGCAGTCTCTGAATGATGACATGCATGACACACAATCAGACCACAACATACACACTCTGGACATGGCCTCAACAACATGCAGTGCAACTATGTCCACTTAATGTTGCTACTAATATACCCGTCTCAGATATGTGAGGAGTGGTAGTATGTGGTGGACCTTCACCTAACACACACTGCACCTATGTACACAATATTGATGTACCCCTGTATAGCACAGTGGCAACACCTACAGAAACATACTTTCCAATATGTTACAGCTCCTGTGTATAGGCCCCTGTGATGACCACAGTGATGCACTGCAGTTAACCCAACCACAGGTGAACATGCACATATTGCAATATAGCTAAGTGTAATAGTTGTATGCATGGAAAAATGCATCCCCTTAACATGCCTAGGGTGTTGGTGAGCCACAAGAAGACATTTCCATACTCAGCGGCTTGAAGCTACTGTTCCCCAGCCAGACCAGAAGGACCTATGTAGTTGTGGGGTAGAGGTATTTTCAGCACACTCACATGTGGCATTGCTACAGGAAAATTATGAATTTCTGAACACATACAGTACAAGCTCTGATACTACACAATTTGCTGTCATTCACTACAGATGTGCACTTGTGTGCTTTATAGAACTCCACCCACAAATGCAGTTTGACCTGCCATATGCTTCTAGATACTCAAAAGATGCCATTATGAAAAATAGCCAAGGATTCAAAAGATAACCACAAAGCATTCTTTAACTATGTCAATAATCTAAGTGGCAACTTGCAGATATGCACTGAACTAGTGCAAAATAGCACAAAATATACTGAACCTACTGATATTGCCAACATCCTGGCAGATAGATTCAGTGCAAACTTCACCCCACTCTCACCCCCAAAAGGGCCCAAAACAATACCGGAAAAGTGTAGTGTCCTGGAAATTACAGATGCACAGGTGAAAATAGCTCTTTCAAAAGCCAAAAACACAGTGTCAGTGGGGCCAGATGGTGTCCCAGGATACATCTTACATGAATTACAGAATAAACTAACCCCCACCTAAACATGCTGTTCAACCTCAGCCTCTCTACAGGCTATGTGCCCATAGAATGGTGCACAGCAATGGTTATTCCACTCCACAAAGGAGGGGCCACAACTGACCCTGGTGACTATCACCCAATAAGCCTGACTAGCCTGGTCTGCAAGGCTATGGAACACATCATCATGGAACTCATTAGCAAAGACATTGGGAACCTCCAAACACTTGACCCAACACAGTTCGACTTTCTTAGGGGCAGATCATGCCTACTAAACCTGGTTGACTTCTTTGAGACAGTCACCAAGGCCATAGATGAGGGAAAGGTTGTTCACACAGCCTACCTTGTCCTTGCCAAGGCTTTTGACACCATTCCCCACTCAGGTATTACAGAAGAATTCACCAGCCTGAACATAAACCCATACATCATGAGATGGGTTGCCAAGTGGCTTACAGACAGAACTCACATGGTAAGAATAGTGAACTCCAGGTCCGACTTTAAACTAGTCACAAGTGGTGTCCTACAAGGCTCGGTCCTGGGACCCCTACTGTTTGGCATATACTTCTTAGAAGTGCAGGCAAACACAGGAGGACTATGTCTAACCAAGTTCGCCAATGACTGCAAACTGGGAGCCATAATTGACTCTCCGGCTGACATGGACATCCTCCAAAAGGGCCTTACTGAGACGGACACCTGGTGCAAAGTCATGGCCTCAAGCTAAATGCCAAAAAATGCATAGTCATCCCGTCTGGAAAAAACAAAACACCCACGAATTACCACATAGGTGGCAGCCCCCTTAATACAGAAGAGGTAATAAGAGATCTGGGGACCCAGGTAGATAGTAATCTCTCCTTTGACAATCATATTGCCAAAGTAGTTAGGAAATCCTTCTATGTGGCCCATCTAATTACTAAAGGGTTTGCATCTAGAAATAAAGAGGTTATAGTGCCCCTCTACTCGTCACTCATCAGACCCATCATAGAGTACAATGCCCCATTTGGGATGTACCTCACAAGACACTTCCAACAGCTGGAGAGACCACAAAAGTACCTCACCAAGAGGATCACTGGCCTCAAACATATGTCCTATCCAGCTTGACTGAAAAAAACTCCGGCTGTACTCAGTGGCATATCGCTTACTCAGAGGTGATCTCAGCCTGACTTACAAAGCCATGTCCAACTCAGAATTGATAAACATGCTCCACCTAAAGAAATCCAAGTCGCTGTGAGCCACATGCTCTAGTGAGCTAAACCTCGCCACAACAATGAATAGAACATGCTGGAGGGATAGATTCCTGTCACAGAGACTCCCCATGCTTTGGAACAAAATTCCAAACTACATTAGGCAGAGCCCCTCACTAACACTCTTCAAGAGAAACCTTGATGAGTGGATGGGTAACAGAAAATACACCCCTGGGATCACTTCATTGGCTCTGCAGAGGATCAGTTAATTAATCAATGGGGTGGCGATAGCCAACACACTCTGGCTAGGATTATAAATGCCCTCAGGCAGATAGCCTAGTACCTACCTATGAACCTATGAACCTATGAATGATACAGTATAGAAGTGATATCCACTGGGGCCTTACCTGGATGCTCCTCGCCTGTTGTCTGGGTGCCACCCACCTCCACAACAGAGGTGTCGATGGTTTCTTGGTGTGCGGTGGCTGCCCAAGATTAGCATGGAACTCCTCTGTAGGTGTCAGTTGGACCTGCATAGAGACCATATTATCAACATTCGAAATGTCGACCATGTGGAACCGGCATCTCAGTAGAGTGTGAAATGGAAAGATTTCCATCTTCCGCACTGTAGAGTGTTCTTGGAGTCAGCATACTTAAGTTCCTGGGGGTGTGGGGGGTGCAGCTAGAAGCGTGGAAAGTAATTTTTTTTTGTTTTTTATTTTTTTACTTTTATGGTCAACATTTCGAATGTTGATCATATGGTCTCGGCCATATGAATTTCGACATTCTGAAATGTCGACCATATCAAGTGGATCCATGTATATATATTTATATATATATATATATATATATATATATATATATATATATATATATATATATATATATATATATCAGCTTCTTGGATGGAGCTCCTAAGTTTAGTCCTATTGACTAGCAAAAAAAAAAACACTATATAATAGAAATCAATATTTATACCATCTGTTATGGAACTTATGAGTACTGTAATGGAGATAAAATAACTGGAAGAAGGATCTTTAGAAAAGAGAAGCAGCAAATTTCATAGGAAAAAATGAATTTTTAGGAATGATACATACAGAATAAAGCTTAGAAGGATTGAGGTTTAAGGGACAGTGGGAATTAAGCAATTTATGCAATCTTTGCTGAATGAAAATCGTTATTAGATTTAGAAGTCCATTAGACAGGCATAAATTAGGACTGCTCAGTAAATAAAATGTTCATAACTACCAGGCACGACCAGGCACGTTTCCTTCTTACAAACATGAATCAAGCATCTCTTACACTCCCATTTCTTTTTAGCTGTGGTTTAAATGTGGTCAGAGGAAAATGATCCAATGCTGCCTTTTTTGAAAAAATGGCCATTTTAAATGGTGAGCTTCTGTGTGTTTTAACTTTTGTTTCTTTTCTCCCCTTTATTTCATGTTGCAATACATTTTCTTTCTTTTTGTTTCTTTCTCTCTTTCTTTCTTTCTTTCTTACATCTTCAGTAAATCATTGCAATGTGTTTTTACTTTTTTCAATATCCTTTTAAATCATTACATTTTAATTTGCAACATCCATTTACATATGTTAATACAAAACAAAATGTAATATGTTTTGTATGCAATTCCAGAATGTTTTAGGGTTAGATTTATGTTCTGATTGGAGTTTGGAGTAATAAGTCTTATGGTCTTTAGTTATTAGTTTCTTCACTGAATTGCAGAGTTGTTTGAATTTGATTAGAGAGTTTGTTAACTTATTTGTTTGGTATTGCTTCCAACATTTTTCTCTGAAGTGCAATAGATTTCTTGTTTCTTTAGATAGCCAGGGAATGATCTTGGCATTTATTCTTTTTGTTCTAAGAGAGGTTAGCCTGTTTAGTAAGTCTAGGAAGGTTTTGTTGAATTAATTAGTTGCACTGTCCAGAGTCTTTAAGGGGGCCCAATTCATTTTTTTTCAGACAGTCGGAAAATGTCTGTTGATTGATGTTGGTGAGATTATGAATTTGAGTGTACTGAATTTGTGTTTGGACAGAAGAGGCATACCAGAGGGCATATGCTGGTAGGTGGTTGCTAAGGGGATCAAGGAAAATTCCACTGTTTTAGACTAGGTTGGAATGAATTGCTGAGATCCAATCTAGTGTAGTACCAGAGGAGCCATCTTTACTGGGTCTCATAGGGTAGTTTATTAGGTGGGAGAAGTTAAAGAGATTAATTGTTTGGCTGGGAGATTGTGAGGAGATGGTGGCCCAGTTGATGTTTACATCACCAAGGATGAATGTTTCATTTTTGATGCTGGAAGAGAACCATGACATGTCTTCAAGGATGGGGATGTTATCACCAGGGGGAATGTAGGATGGGGATGTTATCACCAGGGGGAATGTAGATGGGGATGTTATCACTAGGGGGAATGTAGATGGTGGCTATACTTAAAAGATTTGTGTTTGTTAATTTTTAGGAAGGCTATGGATAGTTCAGCAGGAGAGAATTTAGGAATGGGGTTAGTGTATGGAATGACATTTAGAGAAGAGGAGTAAATTATGGCTACCCCTCCTCCTTTCCTTGTTAGGTCTGTCATTCCATATGATTTGGTACTCAGGGGGAAGAATTTTAGTATCTATGATATCAGGTTTGACTAGGTTTTGAGACAGTTAATATGTTGGGATGGGTATGTGACAGCCAGATGTGTAAGCTGGGTATGTTATTTCAAATACTTTGGGTATTGATTGTAGTTAGGTTGATGGTTTTGGTGGGGGGTGGTGATTGTAGTGATGTAGAGGAGCAGATGTTGGTGGAGACAGTGGGACCAGGACTGGGATGGATGTCAGCAGAAATAGAGACAGAGACTAGATGTAAAAGATGGGTGATCAGGTTCAATGGGGAGGGTAATTTACGAGTGTAGTTGAGGAAAGTTCTACTATTGCTAGTGGAGTGAAGTGGGTTAGCAGAGCAGAATTGTGATAAGAGACCTTGGGACCCAGGTGGACAGTAGTCTCTCCTTTGATAATCTCATCACCACAGTAGTCAGGAAATCCTTCTATGCGGCACACCTCATCACAAAAGGGTTCTCATCCAGGAAAAAAGAGGTCATTGTTCCCCTCTACTCGACACTCATTAAACCCATTATAGAATACAACTCCCCTTTTGGAATGTACCTCACAAGACATCTGCAGCAGCTGGAAAGGCCACAGAAGTACCTCATAAAGAGGATTACTGGCCTCAAACAGATGCCCTACACTGACTGTCTCAAAAAACTCCAGCTTTACTCTGTATCAAATCGCCTACTCTGAGGTGATCTCTGCCTAATATATAAAGCTATGTCAAACCCAGAGCTGTTTGACATGCTGCACCTAAAGAAATCCCAATCCCTCCGAGCTACATGCTCTAGGGACCTAAACCTTGTCACCACAATAAACAGATCATGCTAGAGAGATAGATTCCTGCCCCAAAGACTTCCCATACTCTGGAACAAGCTACCCATCCATGTCAAGCAAAGTTACTCATTAACACTCTTCAAGAAAAATCTTGATGAGTGGATGGGAAATAGAAAATACACCCCGGGGATCACTTCTGTGGCTCTGCTTGACAGGGGCACAGGAAAATAACTTTCTTGGGTGGCGTAAGCCAGAGAACCTTGTTGGCTAGGCTTTCTTAGGCCCTTGGGCCAATAGTCTACACCTACCTACGAACCTATGAACATGCCCTAGTCTGATAATACTATTTACTGTTGAACACGAAAAACACCAGTAAACTGAAAAACAACAAAGGCAAGGGTTTACTCCAAAAAAATACTTTTATAACAAATAAAGTTAGCACTTTCGAACACTTCTAATATGTGAACTTCTTCAGACAAAAAACTGGTTACAAATGGTTATTTATATATAGATATATGTGTATATATATATATATATATATATATATATATATATATATAAGAAACTCCCTCTATGACATCATCACTCCCATTAAAATTTAAAGATACCATGCTAGTAAAACATTAAAGAACTAACATAAGTATATATATATATATATATATATATATATATATAATAAATAAAAATGATATGTATCAAATCTGATAAAATATCATTCACAAATACATACAAGTGGGTACACAATTCTATATGAATTAATTATTACCTCTCTAAAGATTTCTTTTTCAATATACATTTAATACAGCAAAAATCATTTAGTCCTGGGTAAACAAAAGCATTAAGTCTGAGTTGCCAATAAAGTTCTCTCTCTTCCAATAATAACTGCCATGGCCCTCCTCAAGGCCCCTTCTTGACCTGGTCAATTACAAAATACAAAAAATTATGGCCATCATTTTCCAATACATGTTTTCCTAAAGCATTGCTCAGGTTCTGTTTTGTAATACTATATTGTTGTTCATAGATCCGTTGTTTAAAATGTCTCTCGGTTTTACCGATATAAAAACCAAAAAATATTTTATCAGATTTGATACATATCATTTTTATTTTATATATATATATATATATATATATATATATATATATATATATATATATATATACATATATATATATATATATATATATATATATATATATATATATATATATATATATATATATATATATATATATATATACATATACATATATATATATATATATATATATATACACTTATGTTAGTTTTTTAATGTTTTACTAGCATGGTATCTTTACATTTTAATGGGAGTGATGATGTCATAGAGGGAGTTTCTTATATATATATATATATGTAACCATTTGTAACCAGCTTTTGTCTGAAGAAGTTCACATATTAGAAGTGTTCGAAAGCGCTAAATTTATTTGTTATAAAAGTTTTTTTTTTTGGAGTAAACCCTTGCCTTTGTTGTTTTTCAGTTTGTCAGTGTTTTTTGTGTTCAACAGTTTGAGGCATGGCAAGTGGTACCTCCTCTAATTCTTTACCTTTATATTCTCAGGACATCATAAAATCCCCTAATGAGGTGAATACTGTAGGGAATTTAACTTTGGTAATCCAACAACTCTTATCTAGAGTTGATGCTTTGGCCGCTGAAATTGACTGCACTAACTCCCTCCCTGGTGGACAAGGAAGACTTGAAGCTAGTACAAATGGGATTTCAGCCATTTCTTCTGGTTCTTTGCAATTTCCACTTGGTTCCAGGCGTGAAGTATGTGAATATTCTAAGGTGGTCTCTAATTCCTTAACTAATAGGAATGAACATGGTGATTCAATGCAAGTAAGAGATAATAACATCACTACCCCTTCCCTCATCAATTGTTTGAACGAGTCGGTTCAATTTTGTGGTGAATCAACAAGTGGTGCTGTTGATCTTAATACCAGGGAAGATGGTAACACCATTGTTGAAAATCTTAAACTGTTTGACTTTAAACTTTTTAAATTCAAAAAATTGCAGCTTGAGGTATCATACCTAAATCACCACCTCACGCACCACTTACTTACCCCTAGCCAACATGGATTTCGTCCTCACCACAGCACCACCAGTGCCCTCCTCTCCTTCACTCATATCATTGCAGAGGCCCTGGACAACAATAAACTCATTTCCTGTCTCTTCCTAGATCTCTCCAAAGCCTTCAATACTGTCTCTCATCCTCTACTACTATCCAAACTCACAAATCTCCACATATCCCCCTCTGCACTTGCCTGGTTTAATAGTTACCTATCTAGCAGGGAACAATCTGTCAAATGGCTCTCATCCTCCTCACCTTTCCTTCCCATCTCCACTAGTGTTCCCCAAGGCTCCATCTTGGGACCCCTTTTGTTTAACGTCTTCACCAATGATCTTTACACCTCATGCAAAGAATCCACCCTTATTCAGTATGACGACGACTCCACACATATCCATTTCAAATAACATTCCTGAACTACACTCCCTGACCCAACAGGCCCTACCATCCACTGACCAATGGCTCTCTCACAACCTATTGATCCTAAATCCCAAAAAGACCAAACTCCTACTTTTCCTTCCCCGTTCTCTTTCTCATCACAAAACCTCCTTTTTTATTACATCTTCTAACAATACAACTATCCAACTTGACACCCACACAAAACTCCAAGGGGTCATTATCGATGACAAACTAAAGTTCAATCTACACATACTCCAATGTATAAAAAAACAAACCAGAAACTAGGTCTGCTATAGCAGAACAAAAAATTCCTAACCCCTGAATCTAGACTTACCCTGGGCCAGGCACTTCTCCTCCCCTCCCTCTTATATGCCGCCCCAGTTCTTACCAATATCCAGGCCTCCACTCTAAACAAACTCCAACAGACTTACCATAAAATAGCCAGATTCATTACTAACTCCCCATACAACTCACACCACTGCATTCCTTTAAACTCTCTTCAATGGCTTGAACTTCCACAATTTCTGCTATCTTATCAATTTCATATGCTACACTCTATTCTTTATAAACCCTCCTTCTGTCCATGTCTATCTTCCTTCGTCTCCATCTACATCCCATCCCGGACCCTCCGTACTTCTAACCAACAATTACTTGATATCTACCACCCAAAAAGGTCAGTAGGCAAACTACTCTACAAACAATCCCTTGTCCATGCTTGGAACAAACTTCCCCTTGACTTACGTTCAATCTCCCACACCTCACACTTTAAAAATGAACTAAAAGCTTATTTTCTCAATTCCAGAACCTGCCCTTGCCATGACCCTACCTAGTCTTCCTTCCCTTTATGTACCCTCAAAAGGACCATACTTAGTACCTCATTACACCTCTCTCTCCAATGTGTCCACTATGCATTTTAATAATTTTATACAAACAAAAAATTTTCATTGTTGACCTATTGAACTATATCAGTGTAAAACTGTTACTTAGCTTCTTTTTAATGCAACTTTAACTTTATGCATGTAACCCAACATATGTGAATCTTTTTGCTATAACTGCTATTATATCAATAATGTTTAAAATTGTACTTGTTTAAAATGCATTACTGGAAATTTTCTCCTTGGGTCTCCACTGAAAATGGGCCACAAGCCCAGTTGGACAAACCCGGTTAACAAATGTCAATAAATAAATAAATAAAATATAAATAAATGAATGCATTATACAATGCCTGGTACCCAAAGGACTACGTCAATGGAAATACCCTTCCGGTTTGATTCATAATTCAGCTTTACATTGAGAACTTTTAAAACTATTTGATCAGCAGAGCTGTGACTACTTGAAAACCCTCATTAAATACTATAAAGAGGACATGGGATGTTTAAAAATGGAACTCTTGCCTTTAGAAGAACTTATTAAAAATGATGTAGATTTCCTTCGCTATAAATATGACTTTAATCGTATTTTCATAAGTATTGAAAATTCAATAAGTAAATTAAAAGAAAATAAGAGAAGGAAACTCGAACAGGATAGGAGTGACTATTCTAATGGCACTGCCTATCCCCTCCCTCCCATTAGTAATGTGCCTATTCATGTTGGACAAACTATGGTTGCTCATGAACAAGGAGGTGTGTCTTTTGAAGTCGACACAATTGATTCTAATGCGCCATCCATAAACAACGGCCAAGCAAGTGGAGCAGTAGATGCTGACACTGCAGTGAGGCATAGTGAATGATTAAATAAGAATGCTACAAACATAAGGGACCAGGATTTTCAGAATGGCAAACAAGCAAACCGGAAGAATTTTCAGAAAGGCCACCAACAGAACCAATTGAACTACCAGAAGAAGAACAACAAGCGTCGCCGTTGATTTATGTAGTTAATGTGATTTCTCAGGAGGCTGAGGAAAAGATTCAGCTGAAGTTACGGGTTATGACCAACTCTACAAAGGACTTCAAAATATTTAACTATACTACCTTTGACCCACCATTTGAACTTATTGAATTGCTCTCTAAGGGGTTGTCTTTGTACCCTCGAGGAGAGCAGACTTAGCTGATACCTTACTAGACCTGAAATTATTAATTCGTAAGTTGAATTTAAATATTCTTTTTGGTAATATTTCTGCTTTTAACAATGATTTTAGGATCTCTAATACCATCAATCCACCTCTGCATAATGTTTTATCTTTTTTAGAAAAGTTATGTTAAGTAGATATTAGATGTGTTGGTAACAAGCAATTTGCTTCATTTGTGAAACCAAATGTTTCAGCATCTGAATATGATGCTATTAATTTGTTAAAATCACAAAGTATACGGGTTCTAAAACCCGACAAAGGTGGTGGGTTAATTTTTATGGAAAATATTGATTATGACAATAGATTCTTGCAGATTCTAAGTACAGATACATATCATAAAGTGTCTTTCAATGAGTTTAATGTAGCCATTCGAAGAGTGCAGTTCCTTATTAATGAACTGTTCATTGAAGGTAGGATTGGTGTTGATATGCTTAACTATCTTAATATAATATCCCCTGTTAGTCCTGTCATATTTGGATTACCAAAAATCCACAAGGACTTAGAAAATTCCCCTTTCTGCCCTGTTGTGGATGGAAGAAATTGCATAACTTATGGGTGTGCAAAATGTGTGGACCTTAAATTGAAAAAATATTTAGGTAGCGAAAAACAGATCTGCCATGATTCATGGGATTTTCTGGGATCCTTGGCTATTGTTGTCTTTAATGAGAATTGTCATCTTTTAACTATTGATGTTAAAGATTTGTACTCTGTGATACACCAGGCCCTTGGTATTAGTTGGGTCAGAAAGTTTTTACTTCATAAAAGTGCCCAGGGTGAGGAAATTGATTTAATTGAGTATCTTTTGATATAGTTTTGTCTAACAATTTTCTAATTTTTAATGGAGAATACTATCACCAAAAGACTGGTGTTGCCATGAGCTCTCCCTGTGGGGGGAGCTTTGCCAGTTGTGTCATGGCATACTGGGAGAAAGAGACCCTTTTTGAATTTGACTTGTTCAAAGAGAAGTTGGTCTGGTACATTTGTTTTTTGGATGATATTTTCATTATTTTAGATGGCGGTTATGAGACAGCTGTAACTCTGGTGGATTTTATGTCTAGTTCTTCATCATTTTTGAAGTTTACTTTTGAATTTAATACTGAAATGATTTTGTATTTAGATGTTTTAGTAAAAAAGGTCCAATTCATAATAGGTATTTGGCACAGATCTACCGCAAACCAACCTATTCAAATTCATTCTCACATTTTAGCAGTTGTCACCCCTTTTATGTGAAAAAAGGTGTAGTAAAGGGATAAATGGTGAGGGCTGCAAGAATGGTTAATCTTAATACATATTTTATTGTCAAATGTGAGACCTTGAGGAATATGTTCATTAAAAGGGACTACCCTGTTGCTCTTGTGGATGAAATTATGACTGAGGTAATTAATAAGAGGAACAATGGATGGTTCAGGCCCATCCTAAATGGTTTAGGGGCTATTACTGTTACTGTCTATGAATATTTAAACAGTAGCCAACCATTGAATGATGTAGTGATGAATAATACTAGTGATTTGGAGTCCTTCCCCCTAAAATTTTCTACCACTTTTTCCTTGGATGCCCATTCATTGAAGGATATTATTGGGAATTATTGATCCACTTTAATGGAGTTTTCTTTTATTCGCTCTAAAGTACCCAATAAAATGAGAATTATCTTTAGAAGAGGTAGAAATTTAAAAAACAGCCATGAGAACAAACATTGTCCCCCTCCTTTTAATGCAGGTGTGTAGAAATGTGGGAGATGTAATTTTTATAAATTTATAGCTGTTACTAGTTCATTTTCCTTTACTAACAGCAATTATAAAATTAAAGGGAAATTTAATTGTGATAGTTCTGAAGTTGTCTATGTTGCTAAATGTCAGATGTGCCCTGGTTTTTATATTGGTAAAACCGAGAGACATTTTAAACAACGGCTTTATGGACACCAATATAGTATTACAAAACAGAAACTTGAAGAATGCTTTAGCAAAACATGTACTGGAAAATGATGGCCATAATTTTTTGTATTTTGTAATTGACCAGGCCAAGAAGGGGACCCGAGGAGGGCCATGGCAGTTTGTTATTGGAAGGGAGAGAACTTTATTGGCAACTCAGACTTAATGCTTTTGTTTACCCAAGACTAAATGATTTTTGCTGTATTAAATGTATATTGAAAAATAAATCTTTAGAGAGGTAATAATTAATTCATATAGAACTGTGTACCCACTTATATGTATTTGTGAATGATATTTTATCAGATTTGATACATATCATTTTTATTATATATATATATATATATATATATATATATATATATATATATATATATATGTATATATATACTTATGTTAGTTTTTTAATGTTTCACTAGCGTGGTATCTTTAAATTTTAATGGGAGTGATGATGTCATAGAGGGAGTTTCTTATATATATGTAACCATTTGTGACCAGTTTTTTGTCTGAAGAAGTTCACATATTAGAAGTGTTCGAAAGCGCTAACTTTATTTGTTATAAAAGGTTTCTTTTGGAGTAAACCCTAATGTATTTCCTTTAAAGTAAGATCTATCGAAAGTCATCAGATAGCACAATTAGGACACCCATGGAGGGGTCATGGCTACCTGTGAGATAACTGCCAACCCATTACCTTTTTTCAAATCTGTTCTTCCATTGTCTCTCTCAAAAATCAAGCACATTCATTTACATAGGAGTCCCAATGTCTGCAGTTGCCTTTCAGATGGAATCACTCACATTTCCTTACTATGTCTCTCCCTTCCTATTGAAAACACTCTCGGTCATTGTTATTCAACTGCCCTCACACGTTATGATTTCTGAAGTCATTCAGAGATATATGACTGTTGTGTTTCCAGCTGAAGTAAGGAGGTGTCAACCCTGCACTTCAAAAGAAATGTTGCTGTGTTCTCTTTTAATATTGCTTGCATCAAATACCTTCACAGACATTCATTTCAATTTGAATCTCACGCACTCATGTTTGTTCATTAATATTTGTGACCTACACAAGGTGCTTTCCCTCTGTACTTCATCTCTGCCTTTTGATATGCATATGCTTACCCCAAGGCATCTTTCTCACATGCCTTGATAATAGTGCATTTTTGAAAAAATGAGTGATGGCCAGTACTTGGAATATAATCATCTGTTTTCTGTCCACCCAACAGACTCATTTTATTTATTTATTTTTTTTTAACTAGTGTTTGTTTTCAGCTTCATCCAAGGTGGTCACAACAGATTGAATATACCATGTAGAAATCAAAATAAAAATATAGATCATTTGTTGAAAAGGTATACATGTATGTGTTAGCACTACTCTAGCATAGACAGTGAGTACAATACTATAAACTGACATTTGCATATATATACAAGCTATACAAATCATTGAGTAAAAAGAAATTGGGTGTGAAGAAGAGGGCAAGGCAAGGAAGGGAATATGAAAGAGGAAGGTCAAATGATGCAGGGAGAGAGAATTTAATACATAACAAATTATGAAAGACAACAGTTTCATTACATTTGACACTGAAGTCCCTTTGAATTCATACATTCATAGGTGTGTACCAGACTAATGGCCCTGGAGCCTTTACAAGCCTAGCCCCAAAAGATTGCCCAGGCACCATGCCACCCGATGTTAGTTCACAGTGCCCATATCCAGTAGTGCAACTGGAATGATCCCTGTAGTGAACTGTTACCCATCCACTCGTCAAGATTTCTCTTGAAGAGGGCCAGTGAGGTGCTCTGCTTGACATGAATGGGGAGCCTATTCCAGAGTATGGGCAGTCTTTGGGAGATGAACCTGTCCCTCCAGCATGTTCTGTTAATTGTGATAATGAAGTTGTGATCTTCTGGAGCGTATGGCATAGGGGGACTGGGATTTCTTTAGGTGTAGTATTTCAAGTAGGGCTGGGTCAGACATGACTTTGTAAGTCAAGCAGAGATCACCTCTAAGTAGATGATATGAGACCGAGAACAGCTGAAGTTTCTTGAGTCTGTCCATGTGTTTAAGGCCTAGAATTCTTTTTGTGAGATACATTTGTGGCCTCTCCAGCTGTTGTAGGTGTCTGGTCAGGTACATGCCAAATGGGGCATTATATTCCATGACTGGTCTAATAAAGGATGAGTAGAGAGGGATGATGACCTCTTTCTTCCTGGATGCGAAACCTTTGGTTATAAGATGTGCCACATAGAAGGACTTTCTGACCACAGTGGCAATGTGGTGGTCGAAGGTGAGGTGGCTGTTGACCTGGGTGCCCAGATTTCTTATGGCCCCTTCAGTGTTCAATGGACTCCTATCAATGTGGTGATTCGTGGGAACTGAGTTTTTTCCAAAGGGGATAATAATGCATTTTTTGGCATTAAGCTTCAGGCCATGGTTCCAACACCAGTCACTGGTCTAAGAGAGACCCTTTTGTAGGATGTCTGCATCACATGGGGAGTTGATAATGACTCCTAGCTTGCAGTCATCAGTGAACTTGGTCAGCTAGAGTCCTTCTGTGTTGGCCTGGACTTCTGAGAAGTAGTTGCCAAACAGGAGAGGGCCCAGGACCAAACCTGTGGGACTTCACTCATGACTGATTGACAGTCTGACTTGGATTCCGCAACTTTCACTCTGTGGGTTCTGCCTTTAAGCCAGTTTGCAACCCACCTAGTGATGTAAAGATTGATGCCTAGTTTGGTGAGTTTATCAATATACCTGAGTGGGGAATGGTATCAAAGGCCTTCGCCAGGTCGAGGTAGGCTGTATGCACTGCCTTACCCTCATCCACAGCCGTGGTGACTGCCTCGAAGAAGTCAACCAGGTTCAGCAGGCAGGATCTCCCTTTGACAAAACCAAACTGTGTGGGGTCAAGAGTTTGAAGATTGCCTATATCTTTGTTAAGCAGGTCCATGATGATGCGCTCCATAGTATTGCATAGCCTTGTCAGGCTAATGGGGTGATAGTTCCTAGGGTCTGTAGTTGCTCCACCTTTATGGAGCGGGATGACTGTAGCAGAGCGCCATTCGTAATGGACATCGCCTGAGGTAAGGCTGTGATTGAACAGGGCACACAGATGTGGTGCCAGTTCATTTTGTAGCTCATGTAGGATGCAGCCAGGGATATTATCAGGTCCCAGGGACACTGTATTCTTGGCTTTGGACAATACAGCTTTTACCTGTGCAGCAGAAATGGTGAGTACCAGGCTTTCATCTGGTATTGTGATAGGGCCCTTGGGGGGAGGGGTAAAGTTGGCACTGAATCTGTTGGCCAGTATCTTGGCTATATCTGTTGGCTCAGTAGAGGAGGTGGCATTGTGCAATAACTCAGAACAAATCTGGGTATTGCCTTTGAGGTTTTTGATATAGCTATAGAAGGCTTTGTGGTTGTTTTTAGTGTCAGCCACAATTCTGCCTTCATAGCTGGCTTTAGAGGATTTGATAAGGGATCTCGGCTTTTTGTTGAGACTGATAAGGGAGGTTTTCCAGTCTTGTGACTTCATTTTTTTCTGCAAAAGTTTTTTCCTTGTGTTGTAGAGTTTATTGATAGTTGGGGACCACCAGATTGGCTTCCTTTTCTTGGAGGAGAGCATCTTAGTTCTATTTGGTATGGCAAGGTCCATGCATTTGTGCACATGCTTGTACAGTGCATTGGTGTATGATTCAGCAGTCATGCAGCTATTTTCCATTGGCATGAGTGCCAAGAAGTTAGGCACCTCTGCTTTTAGGAGCCCAAAGTCAGATTTAGAGAAGTTTTTCAGGGTGGTTACCTTAGCTGGGGGTGTAGGTGAGATGGAGATTTCCATGGTGATCAGTTTGTGGTCAGATTTAACCAGGGGGGAACTGACTATAGGTGTGGAGCAACAGTCTTTCATGTTGGTGATAATAAGGTTGAGAATGATGCTTCCTCTAGTGTGGGTCAGAATGAGCTGGTCCAGGGCATTGGAACTGATAAATTCCAGAAAGCATTGGACCTGTACATTGGTACTTGAATATTCTTCCCAGTTGATGGAAGGGTAGTTGAAGTCACCTAATATGAGGGTGTTGGGTTGGAACTTGATAGATTCCAGGGTGCTTAGGAAGTTGGTGTTTGAGTCTAGGGACATGTTTGGGATTCTGTAGCAGGCTATGGTCTAGGGACATGTTTGGGATTCTGTAGCAGGTTATGACTTGTATCACCGTCTTACCCAGTGTTAGTTGTACCTGAAGTATCTCGGATGCATTATGCTAGGCTACCAGTCTAGAGATGTGCATATCCTTTGAGAATATGGAGACACCTCCAACTTTGGAGCTTCCTACAGCATTCTAGGGCTGAAAGGTATGGAATAAGTTGTAGCCTGGGAGTGCACAGGTGCTTTTTGTCTCTTTAAACCAGGTCTCTATTACAGCACAGATGTTGACATTCTCCATTTTGAGGAGAGCTTTGAGCGAGTGCATCTTGAGATTTAGACTTCTAGCATTGAGCAGCATGACCCTCAGATTGTATTTGTTTGTAGCTGTTATTGTGAAATATTGGTCTTTGGAACACTGCCTAAAAACGGCACTATAGGGGTGGCAAGAGCCTTAGCCAGTACCCTGAATCCCAGGGGTGACAGATGCAGGCCATCTCCAGCAAAGCATTGAGGTCTGTCAATCATGTCGTCCCAGGCAGACAGATACTGGATCCCTTTAGAATGGCACCAGAAACTTAGCCAATTGTTGAATTCAATCATTTTCTGCTTGTACTGTGTTATCAATTCTGGGTGATGGTAGAATACTGCTCAGGGATAGGGTCATACCTACCTGAGCCACATAATCCGAGAGTTCCATCACATCTCTTTTCATGTAGTCCAGGGAGGTACATCTCAGGTCATTCACACCCACATGGACAATGACTGAGTCATATTTGTACTTGTGGAGTGACCTAAATGCATGTGTTATGTGGCAGATCCTGGCACCTGACAGACAACTGACTGTCACCTTCTCCTTGTTCAACCTAGTGAGTGGGACATTAGTGTGCCTCACAACTGAGTCTCCTATTATTAGTACATTGGGCAAAGTATTTTGCCTTAAGGGCTTGGGTTGAGGGGCATACTGTGGTGGTGAGCTATGTGTTCTGGGGTTGGTATTGTGTTGTGGTGGTCGAGTGCATTTCTGGCTTGGAGGTCTCTATTGTTTGGGTACATTTTTCCTGAGACCCTCCGTGATGGTGTATGAATGATTTGTGTTTCTATGTGTGGGTTGTGATGGTTGGCGTTTTGGAGGGCTGTGTGTTCTATGTAGTGAGTTGCAGGTGTTGATCTTCTCCTCTTGAACAGCATGAACTGCTTCCATTTTGGTGATATAAGTTCCTCTTTTACAGGTATAAGTGTTGGGAGGTAAGAGGAGAGGGTTGTCTGTGTATATTAGACAGTTGCCACCCTGTCTCAGAATGCCCAAGTGCACCAGGTTAGCAGAGAAAGCACAAGAAATTACCCTACAATCATGCCAAGAGGAGTGGTCATAACTAATAAGTACTGGTGATGTTACTGTGTAGGAACAGCTAGTGCTGGTAGCACCTAAGTATGCTACAATAAATGCTACTAAAGCCTGTTAAAGTGCTAGCCAGTTACGCTAATTGAAGTGCAAGAAGTAAAAGAACAAGCTTGTTCTAAGGGGAAAATTGAAGAGCAAACTTTCTGGCACCGGTAATAGTTTACCTCAGCTGACAATGGAGTATTCATTAGGTTACTAGTTCATGAGGCATGTGTGTGTGTGTGAAAATGCCCCAGGTGCTCATGGTGGTGTGGTAGGTAATACCTCAGGCTTGAACCTTGCAACCTGTATGCAGGTGTTAAAGACTTGAGTTCCCTACCCACCACCATTTGTAAAAAATTTGCAGATTTTTGCCTCATATTTGATCTGATCTGTTCCTCATAATATCTGTGGTTTGTAAATATTGTAATGCTTGATATTTGATGGTGTAGTAGTAGCATTGTTGCCTCACAGCTACAGGTCTTCAGGTTTGATTCTTGGCTGGGGGTCCTTCTTTGTTGGGTCGTTTGCTTGATATTTGATGGTGTAGTAGTAGCAGTTTTGGGGGTTCCTTCTTTGTGGGGTCTTTTTGCTTGATATTTGATGGTGTAGTAGTAGCATTGTTGCCTCACAGCTGCAGGTTCTCAGGTTTGATTCTTGGCTGGGGTTCCTTCTTTGTGGGGTCTGTATCTTCTCCCTGTGTTTGTGTGGGTTTGCTTTTGTGTCCTCCCATGTTACGAAGACATGTCTGCATTATTTATTCCTGGGCCTCTGCTGAAAATTGTTTTTTTGTTCCAAGTCAGACTGTCCTGATTAACAAATGTTAAATAAAATTGACAGGCATTTGAATTTCAGACTTCAGGTTTCTGAATGTTTAATTTCTTACATATTTGATGGTGCAGTGGCAGTATTGGTGCCTTATAGCTACAGGATTTGTGGTTTGATTCTTGGTTGTGGAGTCTCCATCTTATGTTTGTGTGGATTTGCTTTGGTATCCTGCCATTTTACAAAGATGTGTCTACAGTATTTCTCCCTGGGCCTCTGCTGAAAATTGTTTTTGTTCCATCAGAAGTAAAATTGACAGGCATTTGAATTTCAGACTTCATAGTCTTCAGAAAATACATAGTAAAACAACTTTTTATTCTAGCAATAAATATATAGTAACACAACCTTTTATTATAGCAATTTTTTATGTTTATAAGATGACTATTTTAAATTTTTCCTTATTTTTGGGACTGTAATACCCTGTTAGTGGCTTTGTCCAGGTTTTTTGTGCTAAGGTTGACAGCTATGGCAAGAACTGAATTCACTGAATATGTTTGAGGGCTATATTCCCTCATTACTGGGTTTGTCCAGGTGTTTTGTGCTAAGGGGTTGACAGCTATGGTGAGAACTGAATTAATTAAATGATAGCTATTTAAGTTTCAGTCTTCCTCTCGTTCACAAAACAGCTGATATGGCGTAGTGGTATGTTGCTCTTGACTGTTTTGCGCAGGGACCTTGTCTGTAAAATGTACGGTGGTAACACAGCATTTTTCTTTCACAAAGCAGGTGATTTGGCATAGTGGTATGTTCTGACTCTTTTTTGCACAAGGACTTTGGCAGTAAAATGTATGGTGGTACCGTGGTAACACAGCATTTTATTCTAGCAGCTTTCCAAGATTATACAAGCAATGTTTAATGTGTCACTGGTTTTTGCCCTTTTGACCCACCCCAATAAATTTTGCTTTTTCCAGACTTCTTGTGCTGCGAAGTTGAGATGCAGTTGAGTATTGAGCAGATTTTACAAGGAGCTGAGAGCTGCAGGGAAGAGAAGTTTAGTGCTAATAGCACAACAGGTTGTGTGCTTGCTTTTGATGCAGAAGGTTGTTGGTTCTACTCCCATAAGGGGTGAATGCTGAAAGTTAAGATACTAATTATGAGCCTGTTATCAGTTTGCCATCCATTTCCTATTGCAATATTACTAGCTTATTTTTAATGTAATTTAGGCAATTTATTCCACAGGGGCATCAGACACTTTATTGTTCGATGAAACCATGAAATATAAAGGTGATTGCTAGCACCAACCTCTTCATTACAGATTTATTTAACGTGGAATTATTTAGATGACTTTTTTACTACTTCAGAGATTGTGCATATTTACTGATAATGGTGGACTGTAGAATTGTGCATATTTACTGATAATAGTGGACTGTAGAAGTTTGAGTTGACTTTTATGATGGAAATGTTCTGAATTGGACAGTTTTGTTTCATTGTTTACTGGAAAAATGTTCAAAGCAATAGGAAGGTGTATCAAAGAGCACATGTATGTTTCATATGCAAGGGGCCTATGATTTGAAAACAGCCCAGAATTAATTTTTATCTGCCACGAGTAAAATGTATTTTCTTTGAATGTGGATTTTAATGTTGTTTCAGTGAATGTGAGTTTCAAGGGCAGGGAAGATTTAATGCCAAGTTTGTTATGTCTTAGTGTTTGTGCTGTAAAATGCAAAAATAAAACTTTCAAATGAAGTTCAAATCATCATAGAAGTAAATCAGTATGCACATTAGTGTTTATGGTAAATGGAGTGAAATAGCAAATTAATGGATCATTGGAATGGCTGCAGGGAGGCTCCATTCGACCAGGGTTTTGTGAGGGGGGAAGGGCAGCAAAATTAGACAGCCCCAGCTGAACCATACCTCCCAACTGTCCAGATTTTCAAAGAATGAATAGATGTTTTGCTTCTTATTTTTGATTTGTTCCTCATAAAAAATTGTGGTTTTCTGGCAAATCATTTAGAGATTAAGTCACTAAATAATGACATACCTAGTTTCAGACTTCATAACCTTCAGAAAAATGCATGCTAAAGTAAGACCTGTTCTATCAACTGCCCAGTTTATAGAAGAGCATTTTTTAGTACTGTTTATATGTTCCCCCCAATATATTTGGCCTTGTCCAGATTTATGTCCCAGTTTATACAAGAGCAATTTTTAGTACTGTTTATATGTTCCCCCAATATATCTGGCCTTGTCCAGATTTATTGCATTAACAGGTTGAGAGGTACATGCAAATAAATTGCTTTATAGAATTAGGCATAGCCAAACCTCTGAACTGTCCCTGATTTTGACTCAAAATGTTGCTCTTCCCCTAATGATCCCTCCAAAAATAGCAATTTTGGAAGAAAACATGGAGGGTTTATAATTAAGAAATAACTGTAATAATCAGATTACTTTTATTTCAGAAATGCATGTAGATTATTTTATTTTGTCAGCTGCTCAAGTTAGCAGTACTAATATTAAAGTGTCCCTTCTTTGACAGGTTCCCAGCTGTATTGTGTTGCTATTTTATATTTTTACATCACATTTTTGGTCCATTTTTCATAAAATTGTGTTTTTTTGGCAAATTAGTGACAAATAACTAAAGACTGAAGTTAGAAAATAATGACAGACCTTTGAGTTTCAGATTTCATACCATTCAGAAAATTCATACTAATGCAAGACCTCTATTAGCTTTCTAAGGTTATAAGAGCGATATTTTAAAAATTGTCCTTATTTTTGGTCCTTTGTCCCATTTCTTTGTATGGCTTTGTCCAGATTTCTTGCTCTGAGGTTCAGAGGTATGACAAATGTGTCAGGGCCATCACAAGTCAGCCAGAGACATTTCAAACTGTGACATACTTGTTACACCCCACTCCCCCATGTAGTGACTCTGGATGTGTCGAACAAGGCAAGGAGTAGTTATGCAGTGTAAATGTGCAGAGAATCCCACCCATCCAAGGTAGACACAAGTACTAGAGTGGCTTTTCATCTGTCCTTGATTTTTGCAGAATGGTCTGGTTTCTGTCATATTTTTGTACTGTTGATTTATGCTTATTACTCAAAGTGCATGTTGCTCTGTGTTTAAGTAGCAATACTTTAATGACCATCAGGTAAGCTTGGCTGAGATTGCAAGATGCAAGTAAGCTTTAATAAGCATACTGTTAAAGAATTGCCAACATTGAAAGCCTTTCTGTTGCCATGTAGACAATACTTAACTAGATAATGTATAAGCCTTGGGTATTGAAATGCATATGCCAGTATTTGTAATAAAGGACAGAATTACATTATTTTAAGAGTCTCATTACACTTGGAGACTTACAGTCATCCTGCAGGCTTTAACCATAAACCGAATGCCAATTGTGTGATCTATAACCTGTACAGTAATCCTTTTAAGCAATGTATCTTGAGCTTATTTCTTGTTTTCTTTTCATTTTTTACTTTGATCATGTTTTCCCCATGAAACAAGTAGTTGTCAGGCAGCAGGTCTTTTTTTGGATAAGGAACATTTTTACAAGTGGGGGCATCAGAGATTTCTACTTTCAGCATGTTACTTGTTACTTTAATAAAGCTGAATATAAATTATAATTAGAACTGCAGTGCAAGAAGTGGTTTGAGTTGAGTGCTGCTTGTTTTTCTTATACTTGATTTTGACTGGCATTCCATTAATGTATTTAAAGAAAGTAATTTATTTCTTCATGCCTCACAACCTTTTTTGTTTCCATCTAGATATTAAGCTGTCATGCAGCCAATGCATTGAAATATTTTTATTCTTCTACACTTCATTTTGTCTTGATTGGACTCTCATGACAACTGTTTGGCACCCAATGCAGTATATTTAGTTTTTGTGGTTTGCTACTACAGGTGTTTGTGTGGTAGGGAATACCTCAGGCTTGAATCCTGTACCTTGTATGCAGGTTTTAAAGACCTTAATTCCCTACCCACCACCATTTGTGAAAAAAAAACTGCAGATTTTTGCCTCATGTTTGATCTGATCTGTTCCTCATAATATCTGTGGTTTGTAAATGTTGTAATGCTTGATATTTGATGGGGCAGTTGTAGCATTGTTGCCTCACAGCTGCAGGTTCTCAAATTTGCTTCTTGGCTGGGGTGCCTTCTTTGTAGGGTCTTTATCTTCTCCCTGTGTTTGTGTGGGTTTGCTTTTGTGTCTTCCCATGTTACAAAGACATGTCTGCATTATTTCTTCCTGGGCCTCTGCTGAATTTTTTTTTGTTCCAAGTCAGACTGTCCTGATTAACAAAGGTTAAATAAAATTGACAGGCATTTGAATTTCAGACTTCAGGTTTCTGAATGGTTAAGTCCTTGCATATTTGATAGTGCAGTGGTAGTATTGTTGCTTCACAGCTATAAGTTTTCTGGTTTGATTCTTGGCTGGGGTGCCTTCTGTGTGGAGTCTGCATCTCCTTCCTGTGTTTGTGTGGATTTGCTCTGGTGCCCTGCCATTTTACAAAGACGTGTCTGCAGTATTTCTCCCTGGGTCTCTGCTGAAAATTGTTTTTATTCTGTCAGCAGTAAAATTGACAGGCATTTGAATTTCAGACTTCATGTTCTTCAGAAAATACATAGTAACACAACCGTAACACAACCTTTTATTCTAGCAATTTTCTAAGTTTATAAGATGAATATTTGAAATTTGTCCCTATTTTTGGGACTGCATTCCCTCATTATTGGCTTCGTCCAGGTCTTTTGTTCTAAGGTTGACAGCTATGGCAAGAACTGAATTCACTGAATGTTTGAGGGCTGTATTCCCTCATTACTGGGTTTGTCCAGGTGTCTTGTACTAAGAGGTTGACAGCTATGGTGAGAACTGAATTCACTAAATGATAGCCATTTAAGTTTCAGTCTTCCTCTTTTACAAAGCAGCTGATTTGGCACAGTGGTATGTTGCTCTGTTTTGCACAGGGAGCTTGGCAGTAAAATGTATGGTTCTAGCAACTTTCCAAGATTATACAAGCAATGTTTGTGTCCCTGGTTTTTGGGCTTTTGACCCCCACAATACATTTTGGCTTTTCCAGTTTTCTTGTGCTGCAAAGTTGAGTATTGAGTAGATTTTACAAGGAGCTGAGAGCTGCAGGGGAACAGAAGTGTAGTGCTGCTTAAGCGAAGTTGGCTTTCCTTGTTAATAGCACAACAAGTTGTGTACTTGTCTTTGATGCAGAATGCTGTGGGTTCTACTCCCACAAGGGGTGGATGCTGCTGTACTGAAAATGTCCTCCTTGGTGAAGATGCTAACTATGGGTTCGTTATCAGTTTGCCATCCATTTCCTCTTGCAATATTACTAGCTTATCATTTTTAATGTAATATAGGCAATTTATTCCTGAGGGGCAACAGGCACTTTATTTTTCGATGAAACCATGAAATATAAAGGTGTTTGCTAGCAGCAACCTCTTCATTAGTTACAGATTTCTTTAATGTGGAATTATTTAAATGACTTTTACTTCTTCAGAGATAGTGCATATTTACTGATAATGGACTGTAGAATTGTGCATATTTACTGATAATGGACTGTAGAATTGTGCATATTTACTGATAATGGTGGACTGTAGAATTGTGCATATTTACTGATAATGGTGGACTGGAAGTCTGAGTAGACTTTTATGATAAATGTTCTGAACTGGGCAGTTTTGTCATTATGGGTGCATGCATTTTGTTTCATTGTTTACTGGAAAAATGTTCAAAACAAATTTAAAACGCCCTCTAACAACTGTAATATATTGTACAAGGAATATAATTTAGTACAATGAGGAAGGTCCTACCACAGCCACGTGGTGACTGCCACCGAAGAAGTCAACCAGGTTCAGCAAGCAGAGATCTCCCTTTGTACAAAACCAAACTGTGTGGGGTCAAGTTCGAAGATTGCCTATATCTTTGTTAAGCAGGTCCATGATGATGCGCCTCCATAGTATTGCATAGCCTTGTCAGGCTAATGGGGTGATAGTTCCTAGGGTCTGTAGTTGCTCCACAACTTATGGAAGCGGGATGACTGTAGCAGGCGCCATTCGTAATGGACGCTGTCGCCTGAGGTAAGGCTGTGATTGAACAGGGCACACAGATGTGGTGCCAGTTCATTTTGTAGCTCATGTAGGATGCAGCCAGGGCGATTATCAGGTCCCAGGGACACTGTATTCTTGGCTTTGGACAATACAGCTTTTACCTGTGCAGCAGAAATGGTGAGTACCAGGCTTTCATCTGGTATTGTGATAGGGCCCTTGGGGGGAGGGGTAAAGTTGGCACTGAATCTGTTGGCCAGTATCTTGGCTATATCTGTTGGCTCAGTAGAGGAGGTGGCATTGTGCAATAACTCAGAACAAATCTGGGTATTGCCTTTGAGGTTTTTGATATAGCTATAGAAGGCTTTGTGGTTGTTTTTAGTGTCAGCCACAATTCTGCCTTCATAGCTGGCTTTAGAGGATTTGATAAGGGATCTCGGCTTTTTGTTGAGACTGATAAGGGAGGTTTTCCAGTCTTGTGACTTTATTTTTTTCTGCAAAAGTTTTTTCCTTGTGTTGTAGAGTTTATTGATAGTTGGGGACCACCAGATTGGCTTCCTTTTCTTGGAGGAGAGCATCTTAGTTCTATTTGGTATGGCAAGGTCCATGCATTTGTGTACATGCTTGTACAGTGCATTGGTGTATGATTCGGCAGTCACGCAGCTATTTTCCATTGGCATGAGTGCCAAGAAGTTAGCCACCTCTGCTTTTAGGAGCCCAAAGTCAGATTTAGAGAAGTTTTTCAGGGTGGTTACCTTAGCGGGGGGTGTAGGTGAGATGGAGATTTCCATGGTGATCAGTTTGTGGTCAGATTTAACCAGGGGGGAACTGACTATAGGTGTGGAGCAACAGTCTTCCATGTTGGTGATAATAAGGTTGAGAATGATGCTTCCTCTAGTGTGGGTCAGAATGAGCTGGTCCTGGGCATTGGAACTGATAAATTCCAGAAAGCATTGGACCTGTACATTGGTACTTGAATATTCTTCCCAGTTGATGGAAGGGTAGTTGAAGTCACCTAATATGAGGGTGTTGGGTTGGACCTTGATAGATTCCAGGGTGCTTAGAAAGTTGGTGTTTGAGTCTAGGGACATGTTTGGGATTCTGTAGCAGGCTATGGTCTAGGGACATGTTTGGGATTCCGTAGCAGGTTATGACTTGTATCACCATCTTACCCAGTGTTAGTTGTACCTGAAGTATCTCGGATGCATTATGTTAGGCTACCAGTCTAGAGATGTGCGTATCCTTTGAGAATATGGAGACACCACCAACTTTGGAGCTTCCTGCAGCATTCTAGGGCTGAAAGGTATGGAATAAGTTGTAGCCTGGGAGTGCACAGGTGCTTTTTGTCTCTTTAAACCAGGTCTCTATTACAGCACAGATGTTGACATTCTCCATTTTGAGGAGAGCTTCGAGCGAGTGCATCTTGAGATTTAGACTTCTAGCATTGAGCAGCATGACCCTCAGATTGTATTTGTTTGTAGCTGTTATTGTGGAATATTGGTCTTTGGAACACTGCCTAAAAAAGGCACTATAGGGGTGGCAAGAGCCTTAGCCAGTACCCTGAATCCCAGGGGTGACAGATGCAGGCCATCTCCGGCAAAGCACTGAGGTCTGTCGATCATGTCGTCCCAGGCAGACAGATACTGTATCCCTTTTGAATGGCACCAGAAACTTAGCCAATTGTTGAATTCAATCATTTTCTGCGTGTACTGTGTTATCAATTCTGGGTGATGGTAGAATACTGCTCAGGGATAGGGTCATACCTACCTGAGCCACATAATCCGAGAGTTCCATCACATCTCTTTTCATGTAGTCCAGGGAGGTACATCTCAGGTCATTCACACCCACATGGACAATGACTGAGTCATATTTGTACTTGTGGAGTGACCTAAGTGCATGTGTTATGAGCAGATCCTGGCACCTGACAGACAACTGACTGTCACCTTCTCCTTGTTCAACCTAGTGAGTGGGACATTAGTGTACCTCACAACTGAGTCTCCTATGATTAGTACATTGGGCAAAGTATTTTGCCTTAAGGGCTTGGGTTGAAGGGCATACTGTGGTGGTGAGCTATGTATTCTGGGGTTGGTATTGTGTTGTTGTGGTCGAGTGCATTTCTGGCTTGGGGGTCTCTATTGTTTGGGTACATTTTTCCTGAGACCCTCCGTGATGGTGTATGAATGATTTGTGTTTCTATGTGTGGGTTGTGATGGTTGGTGGTTTGGAGGGCTGTGTGTTCTATGTAGTGAGTTGCAGGTGTTGATCTTCTCCTCTTGAACAGCATGAACTGCTTCCATTTTGGTGATATAAGTTCCTCTTTCACAGGTATAAGTGTTGTGAGGTAAGAGGAGAGGGTTGTCTGTGTATATTAGACAGTTGCCACCCTGTCTCAGAATGCCCAAGTGCACCAGGTTAGCAGAGAAAGCACAAGAAATTACCCTACAATCATGCCAAGAGGAGTGGTCATAACTAATAAGTACTGGTTATGTTACTGTGTAGGAACAGCTAGTGCTGGTAGCACCTAAGTATGCTACAATAAATGCTACTAAAGCCTGTTAAAGTGCTAGCCAGTACGCTAATTGAAGTGCAAGAAGTAAAAGAACAAGCTTGTTCTAAGGGGAAAATTGAAGAGCAAACTTTCTGGCACCGGTAATAGTTTACCTCAGCTGACAATGGAGTATTCATTAGGTTACTAGTTCATGAGGCATATATGTGTGTGTGTGTGTGTGTGTGTGTGTGTGTGTGTGTGTGTGTGTGTGTGTGTGTGTGTGCGTGTGTGTGTGAAAATGCCCCAGGTGCTCATGGTGGTGTGGTAGGGAATACCTCAGGCTTGAACCCTGTACCCTATATGCAGGTGTTAAAGACTTGAGTTCCCTACCCACCACCATTTGTAAAAAAATTGCAGATTTTTGCCTCATATTTGATCTGATCTGTTCCTCATAATATCTGTGGTTTGTAAATGTTGCAATGCTTGATATTTGATGGTGTAGTAGTAGCATTGTTGTCTCACAGCTGCAGGTTCTCAGGTTTGATTCTTGGCTGGGGTTCCTTCTCTGTTGGGTCATTTGCTTGATATTTGATGGTGTAGTAGTAGCAGTGTTGGGGGTTCCTTCTTTGTGGGGTCTGTTTGCTTGATATTTGATGGTGTAGTAGTAGCATTGTTGCCTCACAGCTGTAGGTTCTCAAGTTTGCTTCTTGGCTGGGGTGCCTTCTTTGTGGGGTCTTTATCTTCTCCCTGTGTTTGTGTGGGTTTGCTTTTGTGTCCTCCCATGTTACAAAGACATGTCTGCATTATGTCTTCCTGGGCCTCAGCTGAATTTTTTTTTTGTTCCAAGTCAGACTGTCCTGATTAACAAATGTTAAATAAAATTGACAGGCATTTGAATTTCAGACTTCAGGTTTCTGAATGTTTAAGTCCTTGCATATTTGATGGTGCAGTGGTAGTATTGTTGCCTCACAGCTGTAGGTTTTTTGGTTTGATTCTTGGCTGGGGTGCCTTCTGTGTGGAGTCTGCATCTCCTCCCTGTGTTTGTGTGGATTTGCTCTGGTGCCCTGTCATTTTACAAAGACGTGTCTGCAGTATTTCTCCCTGGGTCTCTGCTGAAAATTGTTTTTATTCTGTCAGCAGTAAAATTGACAGGCATTTGAATTTCAGACTTCATGTTGTTCAGGAAATACATAGTAACACAACCGTAACACAACCTTTTATTCTAGCAATTTTCTAAGTTTATAAGATGAATATTTGAAATTTGTCCCTATTTTTGGGAATGCATTCCCTCATTATTGGCTTCGTCCAGGTCTTTTGTGCTAAGGTTGACAGCTATGGCAAGAACTGAATTCATTGAATGTTTGAGGGCTGTATTCCCTCATTACTGGGTTTGTCCAGGTGTTTTGTACTAAGAGGTTGATAGCTATGGTGAGAACTGAATTCACTAAATGATAGCCATTTAAGTTTCAGTCTTCCTCTTTTACAAAGCAGCTGATTTGACGTAGTAGTATGTTGCTCTGTTTTGCACAGGGAGCTTGGCAATAAAATGTATGGTTCTAGCAACTTTCCAAGATTATACAAGCAATGTTTGTGTCCCTGTTATTTGGGCTTTTGACCCCCCCCCCAATACATTTTGGCTTTTTCCAGTTTTCTTGTGCTGCAAAGTTGAGTATTGAGTAGATTTTACAAGGAGCTGAGAGCTGCAGGGCAACAGAAGTTTAGTGCTGCTTAAGTGAAGTTGGTTTGCCTTGTTAAAAGCACAACAAGTTGTGTACTTGTCTTTGATGCAGAAGGCTGTGGGTTCTACTCCCACAAGGGGTGGATGCTGCTGTACTGAGAATGTTCTCCTTGGTGAAGATACTAACTATGAGTTCGTTATCAGTTTGCCATCCATTTCCTCTTGCAATATTACTAGCTTATCATTTTTTTAATGTAATATAGGCAATTTATTCCTGAGGGGCAACAGGCACTTTATTTTTCGATGAAACCATGAAATATAAAGGTGTTTGCTAGCAGCAACCTCTTCATTAGTTACAGATTTCTTTAATGTGGAATTATTTAGATGACTTTTTACTTCTTCAGAATTGTGCATATTTACTGATAATGGTGGACTGTAGAAATGTGCATATTTACTGATAATGGTGGACTGTGGATGTCTGAGTAGACTTTTATGATAAATGTTCTGAACTGGGCAGTTTTGTCATTATGGGTGCATGCATTTTGTTTCATTGTTTACTGGAAAAATGTTCAAAACAAATTTAAAACGCCCTCTAAAAACTGTAATATATTGTACAAGGAATATAATTTAGTACAATGAGGAAGGTGTATCAAAGAGCACATGTATGTTTCATATGCAAGGGGCCTATGATTTGAAAACAGCCCAAAATTAATCTTTATCTGCCACTGGCAAAATGTATTTTCTTTGAATGTGGGTTTCAATGCTGTTTCAATGAATGTGAGTTTCAAGAGCAGAGAAGTTTTAATGCTAAGTTTTCATTGTGAGACTGCATTGCTTTGTTTAGTAGATGATTTAGTGTTTGTGCTGTAAAATACAAAATAAAACTTTCAAATGAAGTCCAACTCATCATACAAGTAAAGCAGTATGCACATTAGTGTTTATGGTAAATGGAGTGAAATAGCCAAGTAATGGTTCATAGGAATGGCTGCAGAGGCTCTTCAACCGTGATTTTGTCAGGGGGGAAGGGCAGCAATCTCAGACAGGCCCAGCTGAACTATACCTCCCAACTGTCTAGATTTTCAAAGAATGAATAGATTTTTGCTTCTTATTTTTGGTTTGTTCTTCATAAAATTTGTAGTTTTCTGGCAAATCATTTAGAAATTTTCACTAAATAATGATACACTGAGTTTCAGACTTTATAACCTTCAGAAAAATGCATGCTAAAGTAAGAACTGTTATTCTATCAACTGTCTCAATTTATACAAGAGCAATTTTTAGTACTGTTTATATGTTCCCCCAGTATATTTGGCCTTGTTCAGATTTACTGCATTAACAGGTTGAGAGGTACATGCAAATAAATTGCTTTATAGAATTAGGCATAGCCAAACCTCTGAACTGTCCCTGATTTTGACTCAAAATGTTGCTCTTCCCCTAATGATCCCTCCGCAAAATAGCAATTTTGGAAGAAAACATGGAGGGTTTATAATTAAGAAATAACTGTAATAATCAGATTACTAGATTATTTGAAATGCATGTAGATTCTTTTATTTTGTCAGCTGCTCAAGTTAGCAGTACTAATATTAAAGTGTCCCTTCTTTGACAGGTTCCCAGCTGTATTGTGTTGCTATTTTATATTTTTGCATCACATTTTTGGTCCATTTTCATAAAATTGTGTTTTGGCAAATTAGTGACAAATAACTAAAGACTGAAGTTAGAAAATAATGACAGACATTTGAGTTTCAGATTTTATACCCTTCAGAAAAGTCATACTAATGCAAGAACTATTCTATTATCTTTCTAAGTTTATTAGAGCAATATTTAAAAATTGTCCTTATTTGTGGTCATTTGTCCCATTTCTTTGTATGGCTTTGTCCAGATTTCTTGCTCTGAGGTTCAGAGGTATGACAAATGTGTCAGGGCCATCACAAGTCAGCCAGAGACATTTCAAACTGTGACATACTTGTTGCACCCCACTCCCCATGTAGTGACTCTGGATGTGTCCAAGCAAGGCAAGGAGTAGTTATGCAGTGTAAATGTGCAGTGAATCCCACCCATCCAAGGTAGACACAAGTACTACAGTGGCTTTTCATCTGTCCTTGATTTTGCAGAATGGTCTGGTTTCTGTCATATTTTGTACTGTTGATTTATGCTTATTACTCAAAGTGCATGTTGCTCTGTGTTTAAGTAGCAATGCTTTAATGACCATAATGTAAGCTTGGCTGAGATTGCAAGATGCAAGTAAGCTTTAATAAGCATACTGTTAAAGAATTGCCAACATTGAAAGCCTTTCTGTTGTTGCCATGCAGAGAATACTTAACTAGATAATGTATAAGCCTTGGGTATTGAAATGCATATGCCAGTATTTGTAATAAAGGACAGAATTACATTATTTTAAGAGTCTCATTACACTTGGAGACTTACAGTCATCCTGCAGGCTTTAACCATAAACCGAATGCCAATTGTGTGATCTATAACCTGTACAGTAATCCTTTTAAGCAATGTATCTTGAGCTTATTTCTTGTTTTCTTTTCATTTTTACTTTGATCATGTTTTCCCATGAAACAAGTAGATAGTTGTCAGGCAACAGGTCTTTTTTGGATAAGGAACATTTTACAAGTGGGGGCATCAGAGATTTCTACTTTCAGCATGTTACTTGTTACTTTAATAAAGCTGAATATAAATTATAATTAGAACTGCAGTGCAAGAAGTGGTTTGAGTTGAGTGCTGCTTGTTTTTCTTATACTTGATTTTGACTGGCATTCCATTAATGTATTTAAAAGTAATTTATTTCTTCATGCCTCACAACCTTTTTTGTTTCCATCTAGATATTAAGCTGTCATGCAGCCAATGCATTGAAATATTTTTATTCTTCTACACTTCATTTTGTCTTGATTGGACTCTCATGACAACTGTTTGGCACCCAATGCAGTATATTTAGTTTTGTGGTTTGCTACTACAGGTGTTTGTGTGGTAGGGAATACCTCAGGCTTGAATCCTGTACCTTGTATGCAGGTTTTAAAGACCTTAATTCCCTACCCACCACCATTTGTGAAAAAAACTGCAGATTTTTGCCTCATGTTTGATCTGATCTGTTCCTCATAATATCTGTGGTTTGTAAATGTTGTAATGCTTGATATTTGATGGGGCAGTTGTAGCATTGTTGCCTCACAGCTGCAGGTTCTCAAATTTGCTTCTTGGCTGGGGTGCCTTCTTTGTAGGGTCTTTATCTTCTCCCTGTGTTTGTGTGGGTTTGCTTTTGTGTCTTCCCATGTTACAAAGACATGTCTGCATTATTTCTTCCTGGGCCTCTGCTGAATTTTTTTTTTTGTTCCAAGTCAGACTGTCCTGATTAACAAAGGTTAAATAAAATTGACAGGCATTTGAATTTCAGACTTCAGGTTTCTGAATGGTTAAGTCCTTGCATATTTGATAGTGCAGTGGTAGTATTGTTGCTTCACAGCTATAAGTTTTCTGGTTTGATTCTTGGCTGGGGTGCCTTCTGTGTGGAGTCTGCATCTCCTTCCTGTGTTTGTGTGGATTTGCTCTGGTGCCCTGCCATTTTACAAAGACGTGTCTGCAGTATTTCTCCCTGGGTCTCTGCTGAAAATTGTTTTTATTCTGTCAGCAGTAAAATTGACAGGCATTTGAATTTCAGACTTCATGTTCTTCAGAAAATACATAGTAACACAACCGTAACACAACCTTTTATTCTAGCAATTTCTAAGTTTATAAGATGAATATTTGAAATTTGTCCCTATTTTTGGGACTGCATTCCCTCATTATTGGCTTCGTCCAGGTCTTTTGTTCTAAGGTTGACAGCTATGGCAAGAACTGAATTCACTGAATGTTTGAGGGCTGTATTCCCTCATTACTGGGTTTGTCCAGGTGTCTTGTACTAAGAGGTTGACAGCTATGGTGAGAACTGAATTCACTAAATGATAGCCATTTAAGTTTCAGTCTTCCTCTTTTACAAAGCAGCTGATTTGGCACAGTGGTATGTTGCTCTGTTTTGCACAGGGAGCTTGGCAGTAAAATGTATGGTTCTAGCAACTTTCCAAGATTATACAAGCAATGTTTGTGTCCCTGGTTTTTGGGCTTTTGACCCCCCACAATACATTTTGGCTTTTTCCAGTTTTCTTGTGCTGCAAAGTTGAGTATTGAGTAGATTTTACAAGGAGCTGAGAGCTGCAGGGGAACAGAAGTGTAGTGCTGCTTAAGCGAAGTTGGCTTTCCTTGTTAATAGCACAACAAGTTGTGTACTTGTCTTTGATGCAGAATGCTGTGGGTTCTACTCCCACAAGGGGTGGATGCTGCTGTACTGAAAATGTCCTCCTTGGTGAAGATGCTAACTATGGGTTCGTTATCAGTTTGCCATCCATTTCCTCTTGCAATATTACTAGCTTATCATTTTTTTAATGTAATATAGGCAATTTATTCCTGAGGGGCAACAGGCACTTTATTTTTCGATGAAACCATGAAATATAAAGGTGTTTGCTAGCAGCAACCTCTTCATTAGTTACAGATTTCTTTAATGTGGAATTATTTAAATGACTTTTACTTCTTCAGAGATAGTGCATATTTACTGATAATGGACTGTAGAATTGTGCATATTTACTGATAATGGACTGTAGAATTGTGCATATTTACTGATAATGGTGGACTGTAGAATTGTGCATATTTACTGATAATGGTGGACTGGAAGTCTGAGTAGACTTTTATGATAAATGTTCTGAACTGGGCAGTTTTGTCATTATGGGTGCATGCATTTTGTTTCATTGTTTACTGGAAAAATGTTCAAAACAAATTTAAAACGCCCTCTAACAACTGTAATATATTGTACAAGGAATATAATTTAGTACAATGAGGAAGGTGTATCAAAGAGCACATGTATGTTTCATATGCAAGGGGCCTATGATTTGAAAACAGCCCAAAATTAATCTTTATCTGCCAATGGCAAAATGTATTTTCTTTGAATGTGGGTTTCAATGCTGTTTCAATGAATGTGAGTTTCAAGAGCAGAGAAGTTTTAATGCTAAGTTTTCATTGTGAGACTGCATTGCTTTGTTTAGTAGATGACTTAGTGTTTGTGCTGTAAAATACAAAATAAAACTTTCAAATGAAGTCCAACTCATCATACAAGTAAAGCAGTATGCACATTAGTGTTTATGGTAAATGGAGTGAAATAGCCAAGTAATGGTTCATAGGAATGGCTGCAGACGCTCTTCAACCGTGATTTTGTCAGGGGGGAAAGGCAGCAAACTCAGACAGGCCCAGCTGAACTATACCTCCCAACTGTCCAGATTTTCAAAGAATGAATAGATTTTTGCTTCTTATTTTTGGTTTGTTCTTCATAAAATTTGTAGTTTTCTGACAAATCATTTAGAAATTAAGTCACTAAATAATGATACACTGAGTTTCAGACTTCATAACCTTCAGAAAAATGCATGCTAAAGTAAGAACTGTTATTCTATCAACTGTATTAATTTATACAAGAGCAATTTTTAGTACTGTTTATACGTTCCCCCAGTATATTTGTCCTTGTTCAGATTTACTGCATTAACAGGTTGAGAGGTACATGCAAATAAATTGCTTTATAGAATTAGGCATTGCCAACCTCTCAACTGTCTCCGATTTTGGCTTAAAATGTTGCTCTTCCCCCTAATAATCCCTCCACAAAATAGCAATTTTGGAAGAAAACATGGAGGATTTACAATTAAGAAATAACTGTAATAATCAAAGTTATAGATTACTTGAAATGCATGTAGATTCTTTTATTTTGTCAGCTGCTCAAGTTAGCAGTACTAATATTAAAGTGTCCCTTCTTTGACAGGTTCCCAGCTGTATTGTGTGGCTATTTTATATTTTTGCATCACATTTGGTCCATTTTTCATAAAATTGTGTTTTTTGGCAAATTAGTAACAAATCACTAAAGACTGAAGTTAGAAAATAATGGCAGACATTTGAGTTTCAGATTTTATACCCTTCAGAAAAGTCATATTAATGCAAGACCTATTCTATTATCTTTCTAAGTTTATTAGAGCAATATTTAAACATTGTCCTTATTTGTGGGCATTTGTCCCACTTCTGTGTATGGCTTTGTCCAGATTTCTTGCTCTGAGGTTGAGAGGTATGACACATGTGTCAGGGCCATCACAGTCAGCCAGAGACATTTCAAATTGTGACATACTTGTTGCACCCCACTCCACTATGTACTGACTCTGGATGTGTCCAAGCAAGGCAAGGAGTAGTTATGCAGTGTAAATGTGCAGTGTGTCTCCCCCCCCCCCATCCAAGATAGACACAAGTACTACAGTGGCTTTTCATCTGTCCTTTATTTTGCAGAAAGGTCTGGTTTCTGTCATATTTTTGTACTGTTGATTTATGCTTAGTACTCAAAGTGCCTGCTGCTCTGTGTTTAAGTAGCAATGCTTTAATGGCCATAATGTAAGCTTGTCTGGGATCATAAGATGCAAGTAAGCTTTAATAAGCATACTGTTAAGAATTGCCAACATTGAAAGCCTTTCTGTTGTTGACATGCAGAGAATACTTGACTAGATAATGTATAAGCCTTGGGTATTAAAGGACAGGATTCCATTATTTTAAAAAGCTCATTACACTTGTTGGAGACTTCCAGTCATCTCTACAGACTTTACCCGTAAACTAAACAGAATGTCAATGTGGTCCATAACCTGTACAGTAATCCTTTAAGCAATGTATCTTGAGCTTGTTTCTTGTTTGCTTTTCATTTTTTACTTACATGTTTTCCCCATGAAACAAGTAGATAGTTGTCAGGCAGCAGGTCTTTTTTGGATAAGAAACATTTTTACAAGTGGGGGCATCACAGAGATTTCTACTTTCAGCATGTTACTTGGCACTTTAATAAAGCTGAATATAAATTATAATTAGAACTGCAGTGCAAGGAGAAGTGGTTTGAGTTGAGTGCTTCTGGTTTTGCTTGTACTTGATTTTGACTGGCAGTCCAGTAATGTATTTAAAGAGTAATTTATTTTTTCATGCCTCACAACCTTTTGTTTCCATCTAGATATGAAGTAAGCTGTTATGCAGCCAATGCATTGAAATATTTTTATTCTTCTACACTTATTTTTGTCTTGATTGGACTCTCATAATGATGGTTTGCCACCCAGGGCAGTGGATTTAATTAAAGTTAGTTTTTGTGGTTTTGAGCATAGCTCCTCCCCTTTCTAGTTGGCCACACCCCTTCCCCATTGACCCCACCCATTCAGCTGGCTCCTGCAGCCCCCTTTGATTTGAAGTCACCAGCCGCCACTGACACATAGTCAAAATCCACACCAGTTTCCTTACTTTTGGCTTATACGTTTGCTCTGACATAGTACAGTCCATAATGATTATTGAACTCAGTGTTGGAGTTGCATGAACAAATAATGATATTTATTGCACTTTATAACTCTGTTTCATAAAAGGGATGCCAATTCACAGTCTTATTTTGTGAACCTGCTAAAATATTAGTACTGGCATTTTGAAAAGTTTCTGATTTGCTTTCTACATGAGTCTGTGCTGACCGGATGTTAGATATACTTGGAAGTGTACAACTAAGGCAAGTTGCATGAAGCAATAATAACAGAAAGTAGTGGGTCCCATAAGAGGCTTGGCAGGTTTTTGTTAAGAAGAAACAAAACTATTTTATTGTTCAGCTTGGCATTACATAAGATGGTTCAGGTTATGCTATGACAGACTTACTATGCAAAAATAACCATGTGAACAGCAAGAAAGCAATCCAAAGTAAATATATCAGTGTGCATATTTTAAGAAATTGATATATTGGCCTAAATTCTGGATTTATGTTTGTGTTTTATTTTTTTTAACTCCTAATTCCATAGAAAGTGCTAGTCAAAAGTCAGTAGTAAAGAAACATACGAAGGAAGAATTTTAGTGGCACACCAGGCTGTCATTTCTTTGATGTCTATTGTCATGCAAAGTTAACTAGGTAGTTGAACCTATCAATAAAAAACTGCAAGAAAAATCTAGGCAAGCTAGATTTTCCACTGTGTGATTCCTTAAAACCTCTAATATTAGAGGTAACATGGGATATATGCAAATGACCCTTTAAGGACATCAGGTGTTATATGGCAGTTCTGAATGCCCATTACTTTTTTCTTTTTAAGTCTGTTATGGCCAAACTCAGGCCAATAAATCCAAACTCCACTAGCTGTGAATGTGCATGTTTCAGCCTTCTTATGGCCTCATCAGCACACAGCATAAGTGGACTGTTTGGCTAACATTTGGAAACAGGGCTGCCATGCCCAGCTGATGTCCATAATCATTAGGGTGTCTGCAAAATATCCCAGCTAACAAACTAAAACAATGAGTAACAAGGTCACACAGACAAATCATGTTTCCAAAGATTAGCCAAACAGTCCTCTTGTGCTGTGCTGATGAGGCCATAAGAAGGCTGAAACATGCATGTCCACAGCTAGTGGAGTTTGGCTTTATTGGCCTGAATTTGCCCATAACAGACTTAAACAGGAAAGAAAAGTCATGGGCATTCAGAACTGCCATATAGCTGAAACACTTGATGTCCTTAAGGGGTCATTTGCATATATCCCATGTTACCTCTAATACAAAAGGATTTAAGGAATTATAGAGTAGAAAATCTAGCTTGGCTAGATTTTTCTTGTAGTTTTTCACTGATTGGTTTGTCTGTATGGCCTTGTTACTTATTGTTTTAGTTTGTTAGCTGGGATATTTTGCAGACACCCTAATGGTTATGGATATCATCTGGGTACAACAACCCTGTGTTTCCAAAAGATAGCCAAACAATACGCTTATGCTATGCTGATGAGGCTATATAAAGGCTGAAATGTGTTTGCTCACAACTAGTGGGGTTTGTCTTTATTGGTCTTATTTAGTCTATATCAAACTTTAAAAGGAAAAAAAAGTCATGGGCATTCAGACCTGCCATATAGCTGAAACATCTAATGTCCTTAATGGGTTTATTTGCATATATCTCATGTTACCTCTAATATAAGAGGTTTTAAAGGAAAACAACAGGATATAAAGCAGATTCCCCAACTTGCTGACTCTTCCAGTCCCTGGAAGCTTTGATAAAGCTTAAAAAAAATCACCCTTGCAGCTTTAAAAAATAACCCACTCAAGTGTTTTCCTTGTTCTGCTTCCTATCTTTCTATACTGTTTTTTTGTTTCACTTTGCAAACCAACTTGAAAAACCTGTAGCTGGCTCTGAAATTATGATGTCACATCTGCCATCTGCTCTTGCTCTAGCTATCGGGATGTTTCCTCCCCCAAAGTGATGTAATCCCCGCCTGATTTGCATGCTGTAAAGAAGAGCCAGTGTTCCTCCCACATTGTGATGTCAGACCTGCCTTACCCAGCCCACTCATCCTAATAAAACCCATGTGGTGCATGGAACTCCTTTTCATTGTACGTGTATCCTGTCAACTGCATTTGTTTGAGGGACTACTGAAAAGTTTGGATTGCCTGCATCTTCGTCTGCATTTTTTGCTTCATTGGTAAGATGTCTTCCTAGTGAATTAAAAGTGTAATTCTACACACAGCCCCTGTTTGAATGCACTTCTAGCCCTGTTTTGTGCTGCCTGATATAGTTTATGCTTCTGTTTGAGGGTGCCACATGGTTCACTAGTGTATGCTGCTGCCGACAATCTAGATTAGCCTTCTGTTGTATTTGCTTGCTGCATATATGTGTATGAATTTTCTAGGGTAAGGAGTGCTTCCAGGTAATAATTTTTTATATATTTAAACTACTAGCATTGAGAAGCAGCACCTTTAGGTATTTCTGACTGATTTTTATTATGTTGGCGGGCTTAACTTGGCATATCCTAAAAAAGGCACTATGGTGACAAAGTTTTTGTCAATATTCAGAAGCCAAGTGGTGATAAGTGCAAACCATCTCTTGAAAAGCATAGTGGCTTGTCGGTTATGTCTACCCATGCTGTCAAAGATTGGATCCCCTTGTTGTGACACCAGAAACTAAGTCATTTGTTGAAGTAGGTCATTTTTGCTGGTCCTGTCGTATAATCATTGCTGAAGGCAGGATGCGACTCCAGGCTAGATTCATACCCACCTGGGACACATGTATTCAGAGAGCTCCATGTCCCTCTTCATATAGTCCAGTGAGGTATCATGGACTATGACCGTCATACTGGTTTTTGTGTTTTAAAGCCACAAGTGCGTGTGTGTGTATGTGAATGCAAGCAAGGGGCAAGTGTGTGTGTGTGTGTGTGTGTGTGTGTGTGTGTGTGTGTGTGTGTGTGTGTGTGTGTGTGTGTGTATGTGTGTGTGTGTATGTGTATGAATGCTTACTAAGCTGGGCATTAATCCCTACATCACTCAATGGGTTGCCAAATGGCTTACTGACAGAACCCATGCTGTAAAAGTAGCCCACTCCAAATCCAGCTTCTGACAAGTCAGAGTACCTCAGGGGTCAGTCCAGTGACCATTCTTATTTGGCATCTACTTCTCTGAAGTACAGACCAACACTAAGGGATTCTGGCTAACAAAGTTCACAGATGACTGCAAACTGGGAGCCATTATTGAATCCCCAAATGTTGTGGATACTCTAGAAAAGGGCCTTACAGAAACAGATGCTTGGTGCCAGAGCCATGGGCTCAAGCTCAGTGCCAAGAAATGTATAGTTATCCCCTTTGGGAAAAAACATGTACCCATTCTGGGACATGCTACACTTAAAGAAATCCCAATCCCTCAGAGCTACATGCTCCAGGGATCTAAACCTTGTCATCACAATAAACAAATGCTGGAGGGATAGGTTCCTGATTCAGAGACTGCCCAGACTCTGGAATAGACTGCCCATACATGTCAAGCAGACCACCTCTTTGGCCCTCTTCAAATGGAACATTGACAAGTGGATGGGAGAAAGAAATTAACCCCAGGGATCACATCACTCACCCTGCTAGGCAGGGGTCCAGGGTAGAAAATAGTGTGGGAAGTAATGGCCAGGGAATTGTTATGGCTAGGCTTGTATAAGCCCTAGGGCTGATAGCCTAGTACCAACCTATGAACCTATAGTTAACAGACTGCTATCAGAAGGAAGAAGCCCTTGGGTCATTTTAGCTGTTGCCAAACAAACTTTGTGTCTGTATGATAAGGGGCAAGTGTGTGCGCATCTGTGTGATAAGGGGCAAGTGTGTGCAGGTTTGTGTAATAAAGGGCACTCTGCCAGTATCTGCTGAATTTTACAAAACCACTTTTATCTCTAAAGCTGTCCCAGCACAATCTGGTAGTTAGATGTAACTTTAAATAGACTATACTGGTATGTTCTTCATATACTGAATTGATAAAGTCTGTTTTGTGATTTATGATTTAGTGTTGAATTGTCACTTAATTCCTGTAGGTACTGGTGTGCCTTTGCTGGGTAATTCTTACCCTGTGGTTGTGGAATTGTGTAGTTATATAGACAGGAAGAATTTGATTGTTCCCAGGTGGTGTGGGCATGGTTGCTTAACCCTCCCCTCAAAACCGTAACAGCTTTAGTTTTGCAGCCATGTTTGGATGGATTTTGATCAGTGTGATTGCAGTTTATAGGTCTCCTTTTTGCAGGGATTTATGTAAGACCCCTAAAGTGGGAAGGATGAAAGTTTAAAAATAAAACATCCTTCATGAAAGGTCTGAGGTGGAAGATTGTGTATGTGGTTATACTGATAAGAACTGGAAATTCCTGTGTTAACACTAATGTACAGTAGACAGTTTATTGGACTGTGCTGTAGAAGCTGAATCTGTGGACAGGTTTACTGGGCTGTGTAAAGTAGGGCTCACTAGTGTTGGATTAAAGTACTTTAATAATGTTGTAGGTGGAAAACTATTCAATGGGTGCATTTCATGTAAAATTTGAATGGAGCGGCTTGATGTGTAAGATCTGTATAGGCATGTGTTTCTGATGTCTGCACAGCCAAAGTACATAATTACTCGTGCATTCCTCAGATGAAGGCCTGGGGTCATTCTTGGTGTTGCCAAACAAACTTGTGGTTATGTGTGTGAAAGGGTGAGTGTGTGAGTTGAGTGAGTGTGGTGTGTGAGTTGAGTGAGTGTGGTGTGTGAGGTGAGTGTGGTGTGTGGGGTGAGGGAGTGTGGGTGAGTGAGTGAGTGTGGTGTGTGGGTGGGTGAGTGAGTGAGTGTGGTGTGTGGGTGAGGGTGAGTGTGGTGAGTGAATGAGTGCAGTGGGTGAACGAGTGCGGTGGGTGAACGAGTGCGGTGGGTGAGTGAGTGGGTGAGTGTGGTGAGTGGGTGTGGGTGAGTGTGGTGGGTGGTGAGTGAGTGTGGTGAGTGAGTGTAGGTGGGTGGTGAGGGTGGTGAGTGAGTGTGGGTGGTGAGTGTGGGTGGGTGAGTGGGTGAGTGTGGGTGGGTGAGTGGTTGAGTGTGGGTGAGTAGTTGAGTGTGGGTGAGTGGCTGAGTGTGGGAGGGTGAGTGTGGGTGAGTGAGTGTGGGTGGGTGAGTGTGGTGGGTGAGTGTGGGTGAGTTGAATGTGGGTGAGTTGAATGTGGGTTCATAGATTCATAGGTTCATAGGTTTATACTAGGCTATCTGCCCTAAGGCATTTATAAGCCTAGCTCAAAGTTTTGTGGCTTACGCCACCCCTTATGTTAAAAAATACTGTGCCCATTAGTTTGTTGTGCCTCTGTCCAGCAGTGACACAGAGATGATTCCCGGGGTAAACCTACGATCTCCCATCCACCGGTCAAGATTTCTCTTGAACAGAGCCATCGAGGTGCTCTGCCTCACATGGACTGGGATTTTATTCCACAGCATAGGGAGTCTCTGGGTGACAAATCTATCCCTCCAGCATGTCCTATTTATATCCGTGCTAAGGTTTAAGTTGCTTTCTCTAGTGGATCTGGTAGATTTGGATTTTTTGAGGTGGAGCATTTCCATTAATTCCGGGTTGGACATGGCCTTGTATGTCAGGCACATGTCACCTCTGAGCAGGCGGTATGTGACTGAATAGAGCTGGAGTTTCTTCAGTCTGGCAGCATATGACAGATTTTGGAGTCCCTTTATCCTTTTGGTGAGGAACTTTTGGGGTCTCTCCAATTGCTGCAGGTGTCGGGTGAGATACATCCCGAATGGGGCATTGTACTCGATCATTGGTCTGATAAGTGAAGATTACAGGGGAACAATGACCTCACTTGATCTGGATGTGAATCCCTTCATGATCAGGTGGGCAATGTAGAAGGTCTTTCTAACCACTTTAGCAATGTGAGTGTCAAAAGAAAGGCCACTGTCAACCTGGGTCCCCAGGTCCCTGATAACCTCTTCTGTGCTTAATGGATTGCCACCTATATGGTAGCTTGGGGTTACCTTGTTTTTCCCGAAGGGTATGACTATACATTTTTTGGCATTTAACTTCAGGCCATGGCTCTGGCACCAGTTATCAGTTTCCGTGAGACCGCTCTGAAGGATATCTGTGTCCGATGTACTTTCCACTATGGTGCCCAGTTTGCAGTCATCTGCAAACTTTGTCATCCATAGTCCTCCTATATTTGCCTGTACTTCTGAGGAGTAGATGCCGAACAACAGGGGGCCAAGGACTAAGCCCTGTGGGACCCCACTTGTGACCGGCTTGGAGTCTGACATGGCGCCAGCAACTATAACCCTGTGGGTTCTGTCCTTTAGCCAGTTTGCAACCCATCTTGTGACATATGGGTTTACATTTAAGCTGGTAAGTTTCTCTATAATACCCGAGTGGGGTATTGTGTCGAAAGCTTTTGCAAGGTCAAGGTAGGCTGTATGGACTGCCTTTCCCTCATCAATGGCCTTGGTGACTGTTTTGAAGAAGTCGACCAAGTTCAAAAGGCATGATCTGCCCTTGACAAAGCCAACTGGGTCGGGTCCAATGTCTGCAAGTCCCCTATGTCTTTGTTTATGAGTTCCATTATGATCCTCTCCATAGCTTTGCAGACCAGGCTTGTTAAGCTTATGGGGTGGTAATTTCCAGGGTCCGTAGAGGTACCGCCTTTGTGGAGTGGGACCACAGTTGCAGTACACCACTCATTGGGCACGTATCCTGTGGTAAGGCTAAGATTAAATAGCTGCCTTATATGCAGGTTTAGTTCCTCGTTGAGTTTGTGTAGCACACAGCCGGGGACACCATCCGGTCCCATTGATGCTGTGTTTTTAGCTTTAGAGAGAGCAGCTTTCACCTGCGCAGGTGTCGGGTGAGTGTGAGGTGGAGTTGGTGAGTGAGTGTGGTGGGTGAGGCTGAGTGAGTATGGTGGGGTGAGTGTGGTGGGTGCTGAGGGTGTTGTGGGTGAGTGAGAGGTGGGGTTGAGTGTGGGTGAGTGGGGGTGGAAGTGAGTGTGAGTGTGGTGAAGTGAGTGGGTGGTGTGAGTAAGTGTGGGTGAATGAAATTGGAGGTGGTCATTTTTGGATGTAATTTCCTAGGTTATTATTGTCATGTTGCTTTACATTGCCCTACCTATATATGACAAAGTACAGACAGAAAACACAACAACAGTTGCAAAAACTAAAACATAAATTTACAATATCATGCATATACATTAATTGCATGTTTTACATGAAGGCAGATGTCTGTCACAATTAATCGACAGCAAACTACATCCAGATTACAAAGTATATGCAATCTGTAATTTTTTTAATTATGTCTTTAAAAAAGCTTCATGTTGGTGCTGTCACGTACAAGTCTCGTAGAAATATTTTCATGTTTATGAAGTATGTCATTTTATTAGCTTCTTTTAAGCCAACAAGCAGGAAGGAAAAATAGAGTGGGGTTTGATGCTTTGGCACAACGAAAACGAGGTGATTAATAACAGGGCTACTGTAGCTTGATTCTAAATTTGACAGGAGGAGTGCAGACAAGCAAAAAGTGTCCCACTGTAAGGAGGGAAAGGCTGACAAAGAAAACAGTACATTACTCACAAGGTCACCTGCTGTGAGCTGTCGACACATGCGGGCCAATGGGTCAAGTGCCACTTAGCGCTCTTTGACAGCTAGGGAAGGTATGGTGTGAAGTGGGAGAAGCGATACCTTGGAGCAACTAGATTTCCAGCCTTCAAAAAAAAAAAAAAGCAAGTTAGCATTTTCTAAGAAGCAAAGAACAATAAAATGCACTTTTCAGTTCTGTTCTGTAGCATGTGCACTGCTTGTTTAGAAGTAGTCATTGAAAAGAGATAACATTTTAACCAAAAGTGAGGGGACTTTAAGACGGCAGTGAATGCCTGTTAAGTCAATGAAGTGACAGCAGCTTGAGGGAGAAAGCGTGGCAGATCTGATGCAATTTTTGGGAGACAAACAATGCATTTTGGGATACTTAGAGGCAGAGTAAAACAGTATGAATTATTTCAAAATGCACAGCCCCATGTGGTCAGAGTCAGGAAATTGCATATCCAAGAGAAATATCCTAAAACAGACTCACAAATAGTTCCCAGAGTGCTGTTAAAATGTAGGAAACACCTGAAACCATGATGTAAATAAATATGTTTTTGGGTCTGAGGGTGCATTTGTCCGTTAAAGGGGATCACACAGATGGAAAAATCTGAGTTTTGGCTAGGGCCATTTTCTTGTAGTTAAAGTAGTTGAACCTAGTCAAGAGCTGGAATTGTGAGATTCTGGTTCATTGAAGGAGGGGAGATGGAAGGAGTAACTTGGTCCAGGAACTGCAACCAAAAAAAAAACCCTATGCTCTTACATAAAAGTCTTTTTTATCTCAGTAATTTGTTCTGGAACTTCTACAGAAGAGCTTTTCAAAGAATATGTAGTACATTACAAAGACAGCATTTTGTAAAACTTATTGCAGGAACCAGTCAGTGACGCCCAAATGTACAGGTTCTAAACCTGGCAGTTTTCAAGTTTTCCATTTAAGTGGTGGAAGTGTAATCTGACAACAAAGGGTAGTGCTACTTTTTATCACAATCAGGGCTGTCATACTGCATTTTGGGACAGATTTAGCTTTCCAAAGGGAAAAGAAACTGTCATCAGGATGTCTGCCCCCATGAGGGCAGCCAAGGATAAAACAAATAAAATTAGGAATGAATACTTATTTTGTAGCAACCAGCTTTGAGAGGTGAAGAAATTCTCAACTAGATAAAAAAATATATGTTTTTCATCATTTGTCCATAGTGGTCCTTTAATAGGTAGGATATACAGCTTTAATGTTGTAAAATGAGAAGGCTGTGGGTTATATTCTCACTCCTGGTGATCGGATTACATTTTGAATTGCTGACACTGCAGTATAGCATTAGGGGTTACTTGGTCACATTAGCCACTCAGTACTGTTTCATACAGAACTGCCCACTGGCTCAGTCATCCCACATTTTCCAAGTCAGTATGTGTATGTGTGTGTGTGTGTGTGTGTATTGCCTATACAGAGTAACAGAACAGTGGACCAAAGCTGGGCTGAAACCTGCTTGCTGCTCTCCTTGTGGGATGGTGATGTCAGTGCAAGTGGGCTTCCTGCAACATCTGTGGGGTGTCCTGAGCTGATATGTTCCCATACCTTTTGCACCTCTTAACTATTACAGCACTACTGTTTAGATGGGGGGGGTCAAAGGTCCACTGCTGGAACACACATTTTGTCTGTGTGTGTGTGTGTGTGTGTGTGTGTGCGTGTGTTTCACCTGCGCAGGTGTCGGGTGAGATACATCCCGAATGGGGCATTGTACTCGATCATTGGTCTGATAAATGAAGAGTACAGGGGAACAATGACCTCACTTGATCTGGATGTGAATCCCTTTATGATCCAAGGTAGGCAATGTAGAGGTCTTTCTAACACTTTAGCAGTAAGCAAGGTATCAAAGAAGGCCACTTATCAACCTAGGTCCCCAGGTCCCTGATAACCTCTTCTAGTAGCAATGGATTTGCCACCTATAGGTAGCTTAGGGTTACACCTTGATTTTTCCACTTGGGGTATGGCCTATACATTTTTTGGCATTTAGCCCCAAGGCCCATGGCTCCACAGCGCAGTTATCGAAGTTTCCGTGGGACCCCTCTGGAAGGATATCTGTAATCGCGATGTAACTGCATAGTGGCACAGTTTGCGATCATCCTGCAAACTTTTATCAGCTCATGAATCCTCTATATTTGCCTGTAGCCCCCACAGGAAGTAGATGCGAGACAACAGGGGCCAAGGGACTAGACCCTGTGGGACCCCGCCCAGCGGCCGGCAGGTCTGACGCCAGAGCAGCCCAGCAACTCTAACCCCTGTAAGGTTCTGTCCCTTCAGCCAGTTTGCACAGCCCATCTTGTGACATATGGGTTTTACATTTAGAAGCTGGTAAGTTTCCTCTATAATGCACGAGGTGGGAGTATTATTGTGTCAAGCTTTTTGCAAGGTCAAGGTGGGCTGTATGGACTTGCCTTTTCCCTCATCAATGGCCTTAGTGGCTGTTCCAGAGAGTCAATGAAGTCAAAGGCATGATCTGCCCATGGAAGCAGAAATGAAGCTAGGTCCGGTCAATGTCTGCAGAATTCCCTATATCTTTGTTTTGCTGAGTTCCATTATGATCCTCCTCCATAGCTTTTACAGATAAGGCTTATTAAACATAGAGTAATTCAAGTCCGTAGAGTGCGCCTTTGGAGTAGGACCACGGTTGCGGTAAGCACTCAGGCACGTATCCTGTAAGTAAGGGGCTAAGATTAAACAGCTGCATATATGCGGAGTTTAGTTCACCGTTGAGTTCATGCCCAGCACACAGCCGGGGACACCATCCAGTCCCGGTGATGCTGTGAACTTTGGCTTTAGAGAGCAGCTTTCCTCGCGTAGAGATATCTAGAGGCTACATCTGCCAGGATGGCGTTATCTCTCCTTTTTGGGGAGTGAAGTTACACTGAACCTACATGCACCAGTATATTGCTTGATATCACTGTAGGTTCCGTGATTTTATATCATTTTTGGGACTAATTCTGCACATATCTGGGGAGTTTCCACCCAGGTTTTTAGCTGCTGCGCCAGCTGAAGAGGCCTTATGATTGTCTTTTTGAATCTATTGCAATATTTCTCTCTAGATTTGGCCTTGGATGGTTTATGAGTGCTGTATTTTTACTAAATAGCCAGTCAAAGGGTATCTTCCTCTTTTTATGGATTTTGCTCTATCAGCCTTGCCAGCGGCTTTCTCCTCTTGTTAGCAAAGTTTAACATGGCTAGAGGTCCACCAGACTGGGCCATTTACCCATGAGTGGAAGGAAAGAAGTCTTGGTTTTGTGGGATTACCTGAGTCCATGCAGTCCTGGAGGTATTTCGTAGAAGGCATTTTGCTAAGGGCTGCAGCTTAGGTTGTAGTTTTCACTGGCTCAGGGGCGCCAAGGAGGATTACCCACCAGTCTTGAGTAAGTGTGAGCTTACACTTTAGAGGTTCTTCACTGTAGTGCTTTGTTTAGGTGGAAGCAGGATGGCCAGGAACTTTCAGTGAGATAAGTTTATGATCGAAGTCACCAATGAGGATATACTTCACAATTGTAGACATTTTGTCCCATATTTGTGATGAGATCTAGTATATTTTCTCCTCTTACCCAGGAGCGGTATTCCTAGTTATTTCCTTGGCATTTGAATTCCCTTGAACTCCAGGAACCTTTGTTTCACGAAAGTTAGGGAGTAGTAGGCTGATCTATATTTTAGGTAGTTAAGTCACCCAATATAATGGTGTTTGGAGATACATTTATACCCTCCAGTGTCTTCAGGAAGCCTGTGTGGGGTTCCTGAGTTTGAGAGGGTGGCCTGTAGCATGCTACAAATTGTAGAGCAGTTTTGCC
>NC_056744.1:1059748349-1059779076 GCF_019279795.1 Protopterus annectens | reverse complement strand
CTAATAAACCTACACTAAACCTTACATACACAACTATCTATGCACTAACCTTAACCTAAACCCTAACCCTAAGGTCCATCATTATCGCACACTTACCTTACCCACACCCTAACCCTAAAGTCCATCACTATCACACACTTACCTTACCCGCACCCTAACCCTAAAGTCTGCCACTATCGCACACTTATCTTACCCGCACCCTAACCCTAAAGTCCGTCACTACTGCACACTTACCTTACCCGCACCCTAACCCTAAGGTCCGTCACTATCACACACTTACCTTACCCGCACCCTAACCCCAACGTCCATCACACTCGCACACTTACCTTAACCCATTCCATAACTTTCGCACCACAGTGGAGAAAATGTCGAAGCCACAGAAACAGCCAACTGAATTCTTTCCCTAGGAAAGAATTCGCATTTCCGCAGCTTCGACATTTTCCAGTTTCCCACTTCCCTGTTTGAACTTCTGGTGTTTGAACATCTGGAAGGTTGAGTAAATGACATAGACCCTGGAATACGCAATGCAAGAATATGTTTTTAAATATGTCTACATATAAATGTGTTTCGCTTAATGTCAATGGCCTTAATAACAATATAAAAAGGGGAAGTTTATGTAAATACCTTAGAACAAATAAAGTGGATATTGCACTGATACAGGAAACCCACCTAAAAGAAAAAGATGTGAATAGGTTGTTTTTTTAATGGTTACTCAACACTTGCCGCATCTCACTATCAGACCAAGAGGAGGGGCACTATGATTTTGTGGAAAAAATCCTTACCAGTACCTAAAATTATTGATTCATATTCAAACAAAAATGGTATGTTAAATATGGTAACTTTGGAAATAAATAGAAAATGCATCACCTTAGTTAATGCATACTGGATATCTGGTATCGGTGCATAAACAGGAAACAAGTACTTAGAACTAATCACACTTAAAGATAAAGGAGATATTATATGTGTAGGAGATTTCAACTGCACTCTTTCCAAGAATGGCACTACTAAGAATGGTAAATTTAAAATGTCAGCTGCAGCAAAAAAATTAAACAACTTTATTACCTCTTCAGATCTGAGGGATATTTATACCATAAGAGAATCAGAATCCCTACAATATGTTATTTATTTATTTTATTTATTTTATTTTACATTTGTTAACCAGGCTAGTCCAACTGGATATATGTCCATTTTCAGTAGAGGCCCGGGGAGATAAGCTCCATTAAGCTAATAGATTGCAAAAGAATAACAGTGATAATAATGATTTACATAAAGGTACACTACAACAATAGACTAACAAAAAACAATTTACATAAGTATCCGATACAAGATGTGTTGGCATTATTACAAGACAGAAAGAAATAAAAAGTAATTAAAGAGGTAAAAAAAACAATTCATACAGTAGAGAGCTTAATATTCATCACAGAGAAGGCTAACAAATAATATCATACTCTGAGAGATAACTAAGAACACTCTAGTTAATGTGATTTTAGGTAGCTTTCAAATTCTACAGATCAAGTGAAAAAAGTAGCAAATATATATACATAGCAGACACATGTAGAACAGTTATTTTGTGGGTTTATACTCAGGGATAGTTTCCCAGGAAGACTAGGCTAGAAACAGCATTCAGTAAGCTTATTGGCCCCACTATCTGATGTCAGGAGAGAGGTATGCAAAGAGAACAGAAAAAGATAGAGATAAGGACATGGAAAGAAGGAGGTTATTAGTCAGGGTTAGAACATGGACATAGCCATTGTGTTTTAAGGAATATTTTTAGTTGCTTCTTGAAAAGTGGGGTTGAAGAAAGAGATGATAGTTCACTGGGAAGCCTGTTCCAAGTTTTTCACACAGAGTTAGAAAAAAGACAGTCACCTGATTTATTGTTGGATTTATGGATGGCTACTAGTAATTTATTAGCTGAGCATAGGGTTCTAAGATTTTTGTAAGGTGGGATAAGGCTACAGAGTATTGGAGTATTGCTGGGATGATGCAAAATATTTTGGGTGATAGTAAGTTGCTGAAGTAGAAGCTGATTTTGTAGTTCCAGCCATCCTAGCTGTTTAAGGTTTTGACAATGGTGGGTTCAAAATGGGGAGCCAGTGGCAAATCTGGCAATTGTAATATATACATTACTCTTATATGTATGGCACCCAAACAACTATTGTTAAATACTTGTTACTTATCATTCATGATCTAAGATACAGGAAGTCAAGATCAGTACATGCCCACTGTCTGACCACAATGCTATTTTTTTCAAAATCCCCATAACACCCAGAGACCTGATATATTGTCAAAGATTACCTGCATATATTACCAAATTAAAAGATTTCACAGAATGGTTGTTAAAAGAAATAAAAATCTTTCTAGATTTTAATAATAACAATGAGACATCTAGAATTATACTTTGGGATACACTTAGATCATACTTATATGGTAAAATCAAAAGTTGGTACTTAAAGAAAAAGAAAGAATGGGATAAGGAGCTACTACCCATACAGTCAAAATTTGTCATATTAAAAAAGAAATTGGGCAAAAAAGATGCTACAAAACTTTCTGAAATAGAGCAACTGAACAGGACATATACAGACATTTTAAATCACAAAGTAGCAATAAATAAATAAAGCTACATACCTATTCTATTAAAACAAAGAATATGCATAGACTTGCACTTAAATCTAAAAGCCTGACAAAAGCTAATCATATTAAGGAAATTATAGACAATTCCATGAAGAAACCTAAACATGCAACAGATTTAAAAGAAATACTAGAGGCCTTTAGAACACATCATGAAACTCTAAATAACGCCAAACTATATAATACTGATAATAGTATGAGAGACAAGTTTTTGAAAGACAATATTGATAAAATTTAACAAAAGAACAAAACTCTAGACTTCTTAAGTCTATATCATTAAAAGAGCTTAAGGGAAAAATACAAAACATTAATAATAATAAGGCCCCTGGCCTCGATGGACTAATAGGGGAAATATATAAGATACTTCCAGATGAGACCTTAGAAATTCTAATAGATGCTTTTGAAGAATTCAGAAAGAATGATGGCCTTTTCCCTTCCTGGAAATATGCTATGATTTTGCCCATTTTAAAACATGACAAGGACCCTAATTTTATAACATCTTATCGCCCTATTTCCCTTCTGAATGTGGACTACAAGATTTTTACACCTATTCTAGCAGATAGATTAAATCAATTTTTACCAAAAATAATAAAAGATGATCAAACAGGGTTTATTTCACACAGGAAGGTCCCAGACAATTTAATCAGACTATTAACATTAATGGACTATGCAAGCAAAAAAAAGAGATAATTAACAATTATTAGCCTAGACTAGGACATAGCATTTGATTCTTTAAGTTGACCCTATTTATTTAAAGTTTTAGAAATGTATAACTTTTCCTCAGATTTTTTTAAATTACTTAAGAAATTATGCACTACTTCTATATCATACATTAAAATTGGAGCTTTCTTGTCAGGACCACTTAAAATAATGAAAGGCACTAAGCAAGGGTTCCCTCTTTCACCCTTATTATTTGCTGTATCAGTGGAACCCTTAGCTAATTACATAAAAACTAATGTTAAAATAAGCAGCTTCTATGTCAATGCAAAGTACAATTCCAAAATCCAGCTTTTCGCTAATGATATCTTATTAACAATTGGGAACTTAGATACCTCAGTTGAACATTTTATAGAATCTCTTCAAAACTTTGAAATTATATCAGACCTAAGTTTTAATCAAAATAAAACTGAAACTATTTTGTTAAACAAAAAATAAACCCCATTCTGGACAGATATACAGACTTTAATTGGGCTAACAATATGATTAAATATCAATGCATAACCATTACAGCAAACTGGAAAGACACTAGGCAAATGCATTTCATAATGTTAATAGACACCGTTAAAGATTACTTAAACAAATGGAGTAAAATGTTATTCACCATGGAGAAAAGGCTATCATTACTTAAAATGATCATACTACCCAAAATTCTGTATGTTTTTCAAGCCATCCTAGCACCCCTTCCAAAAAACTAATGTAACAACTTAACTCTATATTAATAAAGTTTTTTATGGTTTCCAAAAAAAAAACAAGGATTAGTCATTCATGGCATTATAAAAGTTGGGAAGAGGGTGGAATCTCATTTCCACATCTAGAACTATATACTGAATTATTTTTAACACTATAAGCCATTGGCTAAACAGCAAATATACTTCCAACTGGAAAAATCTACATAAAGCAATATTACTAGACAATTGTGAGGTAACAATAAACAATGATATGTTTTCTGAAGTGGAAAAAGTTTACTTTGTTGTAAAAAAACCTTTGTTTTAATGCAAGTAACAAAAAAGTTCTCTCCATTTGTTAATTACATAGTAAACAATTTCAAACAGCTAATGTTCAAAGATTATAAGATGACAGATCTTTTATTTATTATGTTTCCCATAGCTAAATGTTTGGACTCTTATAACATGAAAAAAATAGAAGAAATGAAAGTAAATGGACTAGTTTTCTGGCATCAGATTCTTGATCACAATTATAGACAAGACGCAACCTCTCTCATAGCAAGATATAACATAAATCAAAACAACTGGCTAAACATACACACTTTTAGAGAACATATAGTTAATGAGTTTAAAATAAATCAGATAGTGAAATCCACACCTAGATCCAAAATTCTAACACTTTTTTGTGAAATCAATACTCTATGCATAAATGATGGACTATCAGTGTCAAGGTTATATAGGACATTGCAAATGGATTTACCAGCTCCAGATAAGTGCCTATGGAGCTATGCAGAAAAAATTAATAAATCTAGCTTTTCAAAAAAAGAGAAATCAGTAATACTTAAATCAGTCAGTAAAACTACATCATCTCCCTTTTGGAAAATTTGCACATGGAAATTTATTCACAGAAGTTTTTTCACACCCCAAAAATAGCATTAATATCGGGTAATGAGACATCTTTATGTTGGAGATGTGAAGAAGCAGAATATGCAGACTGGGTACATATGTTTATAAACTGTAATACTGTAATTCCCTTTTGGTCGGAATTCAAATCCTTTATCAAAGCGTTGTGGTCGGATAAATGTGAAGACACTGACTCATTGTTATTATTTAATGCTCCGATTCCAGTGTATGTTCCAAGTACACAAGTGCACCTCCTCTGGTCACTCCTTGCAATAGCAAGTAAACTGGACAAGTAAGAAAATTACACCTTTTGTGGAATTTATATCACTGGCCAAAATAGTTTGTAATAGAGAATTAATGACTATGACTTTAAGAACTACAAGAAAGACACATAAAAAACTAGCTTGGTTAAAACTTAAAAAATTGTTAGATAAAAGATGAATGTATTGACAAAGTCACTTCTATTATGGACATTTTATATCGTTAAGATTTGTTTATATTGTTTAACATTTTTGATGCATTTGTATTTATGAAAACTCAATAAAAATTATGTGAAAAGAAACCACTGCAAGGTGTATTCATTTCCTGCCTTTTACTTTGTATGGATTGTGGATGGTTCTTTCTTGGAATTATTTCTGTTTTTAATTGCCTTAATAGCAATGTGCAATTCGTTTCAGTACAGAAGACATTTCAGTGAAAAGGGAATGTGTAATATAAGAAGCTGTGATAATGCCGTCACAAAAAGACAAACCTGCCAAATAAAGGCAGGAAAAAAGTGCATTTGAGTGTGTGCAGTTTAAACTGCACATAGGTGAATCAGTGTATTGCAAAGGGTATTTAGCATTATTGTTTTATTAGTGCAGGTTAGAGACTACCATGTAACACATTAACATAAAATGTGTTGCACTAGAACATTTTCTATTTCTTAATCAGTTTAGGGACAGAACAGCCAGCACTTGCAAGGTATTAAATGTTTATATTTGTTTGCTTCACCAATCCCTCACACCACTATGGGACATTTATACATTATTAAGCTAAAATACTTTCTTAAGTAAAGAAATCCAGTCCATTTTGTGAAGCTCCAGGCCAGAGTTTCTCAGCTCCACATTCCTCTGTAACATATATAAAGTAGTAAGAAACATTACCAGTAATTAGAGGTGTGAGAGCTCAACATGATTGCAGATATCTTGACTCAAACTGCTCCAGAAGCTGAATTTACAACATATTTACTCTGTACCATACTTGGATGTTCTGTTGTAACAATTGCTTTGATACAATGGGCTTGGAAAAAGAAAATAGCACAAAAAATCGAGACTGCACGAGCAAAAAGAGAAAATAAAGTGAAGGAAATGAAAAAGGCTGTTGCACAGTTTAAACAGCAGGTTGGTGACCTAATATTCTGTAAAGGGTGATTAGGATTAATTGGTTTATTATTGCAAGATGGTTTTACTTGAAACACATACTTTACTTCTGTTTTATGTCTTTAGTTTTAAAATGAAAGGACATTCTGCATTTGTTGTTTGCTATTGAGGATGTATGCAGAGAAAGTAACCTTATGTTTGTTCAGCCTTGTACAATGTCACAGCCAGATATATTGCTCCATATTGTTTAGGAACTCTAAGCCGCAGTGGTGCAGTGGTAGCGTTCTTGCCTCCCAGCAAGAGGTTCTCTCGTTCGATTCTCGGCGGGAGTGCCTTCTGTGTGGAGTCTGCATGTCCTCCCCACGGTCAAAAGACATGCATAGAATGGGCGAGCCTTCGTTGAAGGTTGGGCGTCGAGCTGGCACCTCGGCACCCGTAAAAAATCTACTGCCAGTCATTAGCTGACCAGAGTTCCACTGTGGTGACTCCTAATCAGGAAAGCCAAAAGAAGAACATTGTTTAGGAACTCTGTTGGATTAACATAATACCAGAATCTGCTAGCCAAACATAATACCTATAGACCACAGAAACTAAGGTGTTTTTTGCATAGGTACTGCACATGACAGACTGTTAATCCAGTGTTACATAATCATGCTGTAACATAACATTCCTTGGCAGATTAAGACTATCTAGCTTCAGGGGACCCATAAAATGTTTACCTGTCAAACTAGGATGTCCTGTTTCAACTGGTAGAGATACAGTGTTTACAGCTTGTTTTGTCTGCAGCTATGAATACTATTTCAGTATCATCCTCGGTATAAATTGTTGCAGTAACAATCTACAATTGTTGCTCACTGTAGTCTTAATATACATAATTTTAGTTGTATTAAAACTTTGCTTTCCCTGTCTGTAGCATCCAGATCTATTGGTAGTTCTTATCATTTATTTGGTCCTAAGTTTATTTTACAACCACAGCAAAAATGTATCCTTATTGTCTGTTGTGTTTCTTGCTGTAGTAATGGCTGTCACTACCCACCTTGTTACCTGCTGTGACCCATAGTGTTCATGACCAGAGAAATCAACTAGTGATGCTTTGTTAGATGGTTGTCAGACCATGCAACTACCATGTCTTACCACATTTTCATACGAAGAACAGAAACACAGCTGATTTTTTTTTTTCTTTGTAGCTAAGCTAGACAATATCAGATTGAGGACAGCTGCTAAACCATGTGTTTGGTTGAAGAATTCAATGTGTGCAGGAAGGCTGTTACCTGGTCATGAGCAGCAAGGCTATTGTCTGGTGCTAGTCTGAACTTGTTTACTGGACTACCTTAATCTTATCTGCTTGGTTTCAAGCTGATAGCAAGCAATTTGTGAGCTAGACCTATATCCAGATTTTCTAGTTAATGATTGCCTTGATTTAAGGAGCCCTTCAATTTTTATTAAAATAGGCTCCGGGTACACCAGTTCTTAAGAGGTTTACTTTAGTTCTTGATGATCCTGATATAGTTAATATCCATATCAAACTTACAATTTTTATTGGTAAAGTTATTGAGAAAGTTAAATGCATTCACCTTCATTTGATATTAAAGAAGTATAGAGTTCCATATCACTTTTTTTATTTCAGGTGCTGAGACTGCACTTATTCAGGTTATGAATGAACTACAAATAGTCATATATCAGTGGTGCTGTTCACTAATGGTTCTCTTTGAACTCTGCAGCATTTGATATGGTGAACTACAATATCCTTTTTGAGCATTTACAATCATGTTGTAGAATGTGGCCATGGTGGTGCAGCAGTCAGCATTGTCGCCTCACAGCAAGAGGTTCTCCCTTCGATTCTTGGCTGGAGCACCTTCTGTGTGGAGTCTTAATGTCCTTCCCATGGTCAAGTGATGTCTAAAGACATACAGGTATGGGTGTGCCTTCTTTGAAGGTTGGGTGTTGGGTTGGCAACTCAGCACCGTAAAAATCCACTGCCAATCATTAGCAGACCAGAGTTCCGCTGTGGCCACCCCTAGCCGGGAAAAGCCAAAATACTTTTTTTTGTTTTTTACGATCATGTTGTAGAATCTGAGGTGTTTTCCTTGAGTGCTTTTGCCTCTTACCTGTTAGGACACTCTCAGAGAGTGGTGTTTACGGTTAATTCCTCATTGTTTACAAACTGCATTGCTAGGTCCTCTGCTGTTAATTGTGTAAGTTCTATCCTTAAATGATTTCAGCTAGATGAGAGTATTTTATTATCACTGCCATGTAAAATATATTTTCTTACTGTTCTTTCCTCAGGTGTGTGTGCTGCCAATGGATTCATTGGCAGTTGACTTGGATTACATTCATTCTTGAACAATTAGTAAAAGACTGATGTAATGAACTTCAATTCAATTAATTTCATTGCATCAAAAACAGTGGCTGTTAGAATCCTTGCCAGTTTATGAATCCAACCTCTACAATGAACCCCTTCACTGAATTACTTACAGGGTGATAGTGTCACATTCATTTCTAAGATGATAGAAGTTATCTTTAATGACAGGCTGGTAGTGTAGGACCAGGTGTCAGCTGTTTTCTTGTTTTCATAGATTTATAGGTATGTGCTAGGCTAATGACCCTAGGGCCTTTACAAGCCTAGTCCATAGGATTACCCTGGCATTATGCCACTCGACCATAGTTCTCAGAGCCTCTGTTGAGTAAAGCCACTGGAGTGATCCCTGGGGTGAATTTTCGATTTCCCATCCACTCATCAATATTTCTCTTGAAGTGGGCCATTGAGGTGCTCTGCTTGACATGTATGGGCAGTCTATTCCATAGCATGGGCAGTCTCTGGGTTATGAACCTGTCCCTCCAGCATGTTCTGTTGAGTGTGGTAATGAGGTTGAGGTCTCTGGAGTGTGTGGTGTGGAGGGATTGGGATTTCTTTAGATGTAGCATTTGTAACAGAGCTGGGTCAGACATGGCTTTGTAAGTTGAGCAGAGATCGACTCTAACTAGGCAATATGAGACAGAGAATAGTTGGAGTTTTTTTAGTCTGTCCATATAGGACAAATGTTTAAGGCCTAGGATCCTCTTTGTGAGGTACTTTTGCAGCCTCTCCAGTTGTTGCAGGTGTTTAGTGAGGTACATGCCAAATGGGGCATTGTACTCAATGATTGGCCTAATGAAGGAAGAGTAGAGGGAGACAAAGACCTCTTTATTCCTGAATGCAAAACCCTTAGTAATGAGATGTGCCACATAGAAGGACTTTCTAACCACAGTGGCAATGTGGTGGTCAAAAGAGAGGTTGCTGTCAACCTATGTTCCCAGATCTCTTATAACACCTTCTGCATTCAGTGGACTACCATCAATGTGGTAGTTCATGGGAAATGGGTTTTTCTCAGAGGGGATGACAACACATTTTTTGGCATTAAGCTTAAGGCCATGGTCCTGACACCAGTCATTTGTCTCAGTGAGGCCTTTCTGTAGGATATCAACATTACTCGGGGAGTTAATAATAGCTCCCAACTTGCAATTGTCTGTGAACTGTGTCAGCCAGAGTCCCTTCATGTTGGTCTGGACTTTAGAGAAGTAGATACCAAACAGGAGAGGACCCAGGACCAAACCCTGTGGGACTCCACTCATGACTGGTTGGTAGCCTGACTTGGAGTCAGCTACTTTCAGACTGTGGGTTCTACCTGTGAGACAATTTGCAACCCACCTAATGATATAGGGGTTGATAGGCTCATAGGTTCATAAGTTCATAGTAGGCTATCTGCCCTAGGGCATTTATAAATCTAGGCAGAATGTGTTTGGCTTTCGCCACCCATTTTAAATTTATTTTGCTATGCCCTTTTACGAGGTTAGTATACTCTGCCTCTGTCTAACAGTGACACAGAGGTGATACCCGGGGTAAACCTACGATCTCCCATCCACTCATCAAGATTCCTCTTGAAGAGAGTCAATGAGGGACTCTGCCTAACCTAGACTGGGATTTTATTCCAGAGTGAAGGAAGCCTCTGGGTTATGAATCTGTCCCTCCAGCATGTCCTATTTATTTCAGTGCTGAGGTTCAAGTCTCTTGAGCATGCAGCTCGATGAGATTTGGATTTTCTGAGGTGCAGCATGTCCATTAATTCCGGGTTGGACATGGCTTTATATGTCAGGCACAGATCGCCTCTGAACAGGCAGTATGCCACTGAGTAGAGCTGGAGTTTCTTTAACCGGGCAGCATATGGCATCTGTTTGAGCCCTTTGATCCTCTTGGTGAGGTACTTTTGGGGTCTTTCCAGTTGCTGCAGTTGTCTGGTAAGGTACATCCCAAAAGGGGCATTGTACTCAATTATGGGCCTGATGAGGGATGAGTAAAGAGGTACGATGACCTCCCCTGATCTAGATGTGAATCCCATCATGATTAGGTGGGCTATATAAAATGTTTTTCTAACCACTTTGGCCACGTGGTTGTCAAATGAGAGATTGCTATCAACTTGGGTCCCCAGGTCCCTAATTACTTCTTCTGTACTTAATGGATTACCACCTATGTGGTAATTTGTGGGCACTTTGTTTTTGCCAAAGGGGATGACTATACACTTTTTGGCATTTAGCTTGAGGCCATGGCTCTGGCACCAGTTGTCTGTTTCTATGAGGCCCTTTTGGAGGATGCTTGTGTCGGCTGGAGAGTCAATTATGGCGCCCAGTTTGCAGTCATCTGTGAACTTGGTTAGCCACAGTCCTTCCGTGTTGGCCTGTACCTCCGAGAAATATATACCGAACAAGAGAGGTCCCAGGACTGAGCCTTGTGGGACACCACTTGTAACTGGTTTGGAGTCTGACATGGCTCCAGCAATTCTAACCATGTGGGTTCTGTCCTTGAGCCAATTTGCAATCCATCTAGTGACATAGGAGTTTATATTTAAGCTGGTGAGCTTATCTATAATGCCCGAGTGGGGTATTGTATCGAAGGCTTTTGTGAGGTCCAGGTAGGCTGTGTGGACCACCTTCCCCTCGTCAATGGCCTTGGTGACTGTTTCAAAGAAATCAACCAGGTTTAAGAGGCAGAATCTGCCCTTAACAAAGTCAAACTGGGTAGGATCCAGTGTCTGTAGGTCCCCAATATCTTTATTTATGAGGTCCATGATGATCCTTTCCATACCTTTGCAGACCAAGCTAGTCAGGCTTATGGGGTGATAGTTTCCAGGATCCGTTGAGGCACCACCTTTATGAAGAGGGACCACTGTTGCTGTACGCCACTCTTTGGGCACATATCCTGTAGTAAGGCTGAGATTGAACAGTAGTTTTATGTTTGGGTTTAGCTCTTCTTGGAGTTCATATAGGACGCAGCCCGGGACACCGTCTGGTCCCATTGATGCTGTGTTTTTTGCTTTGGAGAGGGCGGCTCTTACCTGAGCATCTGAGATGTCAGGGGGGCAGCACTCGGCTGGGATAGATATTTGCCTTTTTGGTGGGGAGGGAGGGGAGAAGTTTGCGCTGAACCTGTCAGCTAGGATGTTGGCAATGTCTGTGGGTTCGGTGTATTTTTTGTCATTTTGGACTAATTCTGAGCATATCTGGGAATTACCACCCAGGTTCCTAACATAACTAAAGAAAGCCTTGTGATTATCCTTAGTGTCCTGTGCAATTTTTCTCTCAAAGCTGGCCTTAGACAATTGTATGTGTGCCCGTAGTTTTTTGCTAATACTGATCAGTGATGCCTTCCCTTTTTGGGATTTTGCTCTATCATTTAGTAGCTTCCTCCTTCTATTGTATAGTTTGTTTATGGCTGGGGTCCACCAGACAGGACGTCTGCCTTTGGAGAATTGGGTCTTGGTTTTATTAGGGATCGCATGATCCATGCATTCCTGAAGGTGTTCATAGAATGCATTTATAAAGGATTCTACGGTTTGGGACAAATTTTCCACAAGCCCGGGGGCTTTGAAGGATTCCACCTCAGTTTTGAGGAGTGTGAAATTTGCTTTAGAGAAGTTTTTCACTGTGGTTTTCTGGGCAGGGGTTGGGATCGGGATGTGAATATCCAGTGAGATTAGTTTATGGTCTGATCTTACCAGTGAGGGATACACTTCTGGTCTGGAGCATAGAGTCCCCATGTTGGTGATGATCAGGTCCAGTATGTTTTCCCCTCTTGTGGGAGTGGTAACAAGTTGTTCCATAGCATTTGAGTTTATAAATTCTAGGAACCTTTGGGCTAGGGTGTTGAAGCTAGAGTAATGCTCCCAGTCTATGTTTGGGTAGTTGAAGTCGCCCAATATAATGGTGTTTGGAGAGACCTTCATATTTTCCAGTGTTCTCAGGAAGGCCGAGTGGGGTTCCTGGGTTTGGGAGGGTGGTCTGTAGCAGGCTATAAACTGGAAGGCAGTTTTACCCACTGTTAGTTGCACATGGATAGTCTCTGATGCTTCGTGCTTTGTCACCAACCTGGAGGTGTGGGTATCTTTGATGAATATTGATACCCCCCCCCTCCTTTTGTGGTTCGGTCCAAGCTTTGGGGCCAAAAAGCATGGTATGAGGTATAACCTGGTAGTGCTAGGGTGCTCTCGGGAGCCCTGAACCAGGTTTCTGTTACTGCACAGATATCGATGTTCTCCATGCTAAGGAGAGTTTTGAGTGCGTGCATCCTGAGGTTTAGACTTCTGGCATTGAGTAGCATTACTCTTAGTTTCTTATCCCTTGTGATACCTATGGAGGTGGGTTTGTCTTTTGAGCCTTGCCTAAAAAAGGCACTATGGGGTAGCAAGAGCCTTTGCCAATATCTGAAAGCCCAGGGGTGACAGGTGCAAGCCATCCCTAGCGAAGCATCGTGGCTTGTCGAGCATATCATCCCAAGCTGACAGGCATTGGATCCCCTTTGAATGACACCAGTACTTAAGCCAATTGTTGAAATTGATCATCTTGTCTTCATACTGTGGCATAATTCTTGGTGAGGGTAAGATGCTACTCAAGGTCAGGGTCATACCAGCCTGGGCTACATGCTCAGAGAGCTCCTTTACGTCGCTTTTCATGTAGTCCATGGAGGTACGTCTCAGGTCATTCACACCAGCATGGACAATGACTGAGTCATATTTGTACTTGCCTAGATTAGTGAGTTTTTCTATGATTCCTGAGTGGGGAATGTTATCAAAGGCCTTGACCAGATCAAGGTAGACTGTATGAACCACCTTGCTTTCATCCACAGCTCTGATGACTGATTCAAAGAAGTTGACCAAGATGAGCAGGCATGATCTACCCTTCGCAGAACCAAACTGTGTGGGATCCAGAGTTTGGAGATTCCCTATATCCTTGTTTATTAGGTCCATGATGATGCGTTCCATAGCTTTTCATATCAGACTTGTCAGGCTAATGGGGTGATAGTTCCCAGGGTCAGTAGTCACTCCTTCTTTATGGAGAGGGATGACTCTAGCAGTGCGCCATTCAGTAGGGATAAAGCCTGAGGTGAGGCTGTGATTGAACAGGGCACACAGGTGAGGTGCCAGTTCACTCTGTAGTTCATGTAGAACACAGCCAGGGATATTGTCAGGTGCCATAGAAGCTGTATTCTTGGCCTTGGACAGTGCTGTTTTAACCTGTGCAGTAGTAATAATGGGTGCCTGGCAATCTACTGGTATTGTGACTGGTCCCTTGGGGGGAGGGGTAAAGTTGGCACTGAATCTGTCGGACAGTATATTGGCATTATCTGTTGGCTCAGTATAGGAGGTACCATTGTGCAGTAGCTCAGAGCAAATTTGGGCATTGCCATGGAGTTTTTTTTGCATAACTATAGAAGGCCTTGTGTTTGTCTTTACTATCTGCTGCAATTCTGTTTTCATAGCTAGCTTTAGAGGATTTGATGAGGGATCTCATGTTTTTATTGAGGCTGATAAGGGAGTTTAGAATCATGTATGGGGCATAGCCTAAAACATACAACTGTCACATAAATACTATTTATGGTTGTTAATAGGATCATAAGAAGTTACTAGGCTATTGGCCCTGAGGCCCTTATAAGCCTAGTCAAGAGTTTAGCCCATGCATAGACAAATCAGCACCCAATGCCCCTGTCCAGCAGGGACATGGGTGGAATCCCAGGGATTTATTTTCTATTTCCCCTCCAGTTGCGCTTAAAAAGGGGTAAAGAGGTACTCTGCTTGATGTGGAGAGGGAGTCTATTCCATTGATGGGGGAGTCTCTGGGAAACAAATCTGTCCCACCAGCTAGTCCTATTGATGTCAGGCTTTCAACTAACCACTTATAACTGTAACATACCACTAGACTCCAAAACAGAAATTCTGATTACTAAACTTGAACTTAACAATGCTAAATCAATCTATATTATCTGTATGTATCTGCCTCTTGGAAATAACATAGCCACCTTGGAAAATATCCTCTGCTGGCTATCCCAACACCCACCTCAAGAAACCATTATCCAAGGCAATATGAATTTAGACTGGAATACTTATTGTAGTAGCCTCCCTACCACTCACATAAACCTATATGGTTTCTCCCAGACCATTACCTCCCCCACCAGAATAAATAAATCTAACAAGAAAGCTAACACACTAGATTGGATTCTGACTAACAATCATACTCACTACTATGACTCTGGAACCCTCCCTGATGACATCAGTGACCACTCACTCACCTATATCATTAGACATAAAACCAACACTCCTAACCCAACCTCTACCAGACATATTAGATCCAAAAAGAAATGTAACCCTGATCTATTCAAAATTGAACTTAGAGCTTGCAACTGGGCTCCCTTAAAACATCTTCCTTTAGATGAAGCCGTTAATTTATTTAACTCTACCTTCTTTGCCATTCTTAATCACCATGCTCCAACCAGATCTATAAGAATTAAGGCCAAGCCTGCCCCATGGCTTTCCAGTGAAACCAAACACAATATTCACATCAGAAATAAATACTGGGCCAAATGGAGAATGACAAAAAACACCATTGACCAACTAACATTTAGAAAGCTAAGAAATGACACTAAAAAGGCCATACTCTCTGATAAACAAAACTACTACTTACAATATCAACAACTTAATCACAACAACCCACAGAAATTCTGGGCCAGCATCAAGCAATTACTGCACCCAGGTAAATCTACTACACCAAACCCTCAAAATACAGACTTGAATAATCCAATCCAAACAGCTAATACCTTCAATACCTTTTTTACAGATACTATCCAATTACTAGCCAGGCAACTAACACCTAATACCTTCACAATACCCTCATACTCCTCAACCCCACCACCCCCTTTTCATTTCAAACCTGTTATCACCTCATTTATTCAAACCCTTTTGAATAAACTGAAACCATGCTCTCCTTCTGCAGACCTGCTGCCTTCTGAATATCTACAGATATCATCCAAGGCCATAGCCTATCCTATTTCTATATTGATAAATAGATCAATTACTGAAGGTTACATCCCCACCATATGGAAAGTCTCCCACATAATCCCCCTACATAAAGGAGGACATTCCACAGAAATATCAAACCATCGCCCCATTACCCTACTTTCTCCCCTAGCTAAAATTATGGAGAAGTGTATCCATAAGCAACTACTCCACCATCTAACTGAAAATAATTTACTTTCCAACTGTCAACATGGTATCAGACCCTCACACAGCACTACCACTGCCCTCTTGTCTTTCACTGACTATATTAACAGGCACCGAAACCTGAATAACCTTTCTTCTGCTCTATTCATCGACCTGTCCAAAGCATTCGAAATGGTAAACCACCAAATTCTCTTAAACATCCTGAAATCTCTCTCATTAGACCCACTTTCCAGAAAATGTTTCCAATCCTACCTTGACAACCGACAACAAGCAGTAATTTGGCAAAACACTTTATCCACCCTTCTACCTGTTACCTTAGGAGTCCCTCAGGGATCCATACTTGGACCTCTTCTTTTCTCTATATTTATTAATGACCTTCATCTAGCTATCCCACAAGCCACCTGCATACAATATGCTGATGACTCAACCCTATTATGTTCAGCTACATCATCCCATGACCTTCATGCTCTCACCCAAAAAGTATTCAACATAGTTGAACAATGGTTCTCTCAGCATTGCCTCCTCTTAAACCCTAAAAAAACCAAACTTCTCCTCTTCACGCCTACTCATAAGTCCTCCCCTCTCCAATTCTCAGTAACATCTACCAATGATACTATTATATCTCCTGACTATACCACCAAACTACTCGGTGTCACCATTGACAATAATCTCAACTTTGATATCCACATCAATAATACCATAAAGACTGTTAATAAAAAAATCGGTACCCTCTACAGGATAAAACCCTTCCTTTCCCCCACTGCTAAAACTACAATTGCCCACACACACTTGATCTCTACACTCCTTTATGCCTCTCCCATTTTTACTAATCTCTCCAAGAATAATCTCTACAAATTGGAAATGGCTTATAATAACATAGCACGATTTGCTACTGGCAACCCATTCAGAACCCATCATTGCATTAACCTAAAACAGCTAGGATGGTTAGAACTACAACACCTGATTAAATTTCACCAACTCACCCTTGCCAACACCATCCTTTATAAACCTTCTAATACTCCAAGTTTATCTACCCTAATCACCCCCTACACAAATCTGAAGTCCTTATGCTCATCTCAAAAACTACTAGTCTACACCACTAAACCTAACAACAGAGCTGGGGATTCCCTTTTCTCTAATTCTGTAGGTAAATCCTGGAATCTTCTCCCTTGTGACCTCTCCTCACTCACCTCGTTATCTCTCTTTAAAAATAGACTTAAACTTCTCCTCAAAACTCACTGGCTATGCCCCTGTTCAAAACCAGACTAGTCATCTACCTCTACTAAATTAACTAACCTATCCAGTGCTTACTAGCCTCTGCTACTTTTTTTTCCATCTTATCATACTTTTCTTATCTACCCCTTTTCTTTTTTTATATCCTCTTTTTACTTTCTCTTCTTAAGTAACTCCTTGCTACATTACTACTCACCTAACTTCCTTTAACTATGACCTAACCTGATATGTCTCCATACTTGAAATTTCACTGTTTTATGATTTTTTTCCTCAATAATATATTCTGTTACAAAGTCTGTACTGTTAATTACTTAATACCATTGTTGATGAGTTTTATTTCCTTTTTAAAGTTGCTATTTTTATTAGTATATTGATATTTTTTTTCTGTGTTGTTTGAACTTGTACTATTGCATTTAGGCCATGTCTTGGAGCTTATCTCCCCGGGCCTCTACTGAAAAAGGACATGTATCCAGCTAGACTAGACTGGTCAACAAATGTAAAATAAAAAATAAAAAATAAAAATAAAAATGTCACAGACCAGGTTGAGGCTGCATGTGTGGGTAACTCGAGTGGAGTTTGACTTGTGGATATGCAGCAGTCCCATCAAGGCAGGGTCTGCGATGGGACATTCCTTAGTACCTAAAAAGGAGAATATCCACAGAACAGTTTGAAATATGTCAATGAATGAACAAGTTTCTAAATATAAAGTCATTTGGGATAGTGAGGATGATAGGATCATAGGAGGTTACTAGGCTAATGGCTCTGGGGCCCTTACAAGTCTAGCCAAGAGTTTATCCCCAAAAAAGAAACATCAGTCAACACCTGTCACACCTATCAGTGAGTGAAATCTCTGAAACAAATTTGTAGTTTCCCATCCACTCATCAAAGCTTCACTTGAAGTGGGTCAGTGAGGTACTCTGTTTGACATGTATGGGAAGTCTATTCCAGAGATGGGGCAGCCTCTGGGAGACAAACCTGTCTCTCCAGCAGGTTTCATTGATGTTGCATGTCAGATTTAGGCCTTTCAAGCGGGTAATACACAAGGAGTTAGACTTATGGATATGGACCATCTCTAGTAGGGCAGAGTCTGATATTGCCTTGCAGGCGAGACACAGATCACCTCTGAGCAATCTGTACAATACCGAATAGAGTGATAACCATTTGAGTCTGTCTGCATAGGACAAGTGTTGGAGGCCATGGATTCTCTTTGTGAGGTATTTCTGTGGTGCTTCCAGTTGATGCAGATGTTTGGAGAGATACATACCAAATGGGGTGTTATACTCAATTATTGGCCTAATGAGGAAAGAGTACAGAGAGGTAACAACCTAATTTTTTTACTGGATGCAATCCCTTTACTTATGAGATGAACCAAGTAAAAGGCTTTTCTGACCACTGCCTCTACATGCTGGTCGAATGTGAGATTGTTGTCAACCTGAGTACCCAGGTCTCACACCACAGGTTGTGTGCTTAGGGGGTTGCCATTGATGTGGAAATCAGTAGGAGCCATGTTTTTGCTGAATGGTATGATAATACATTGTTTTGCATTTAGCTTAAAGCCATGATTTTGGCACTAGTCATTTGTTGTTGTGAGACGCTCTTGCAGTATGTTAACATCATTTGATGAGTCAGTGATAGCACCCAACTTACAGTCATCCACAAACTTGGTCAGCCACAGGCCTTTTGTCTTTGCCTGGACCTTTGAGAAGTAGATATCAAACAGTTGAGGTCCCAGGACAGATCCCTGGGGAACACCACTAGTGACAGGTCTTCTGTTGGAGGTGGAGGTGCCCATTTTGACTCGTCAGTCCTATCAGTGATCCAGTTGGCCACCCACCTGATGAGATAGGGATTTACACCAAGTAGTGTTAGCTTTTTGATGATGCCCAAGTGCATTATTGTGTCAAAGGCCTTGGCCAAGTCAAGGTAAGCTGTATGTACTGATGTTCCCTCATCCAATGCCTTGGTGACAGTCTCAAAGAAGTTAACCAGGTTCAACAGGGAAGATCTGCCCTTGATGAATCCAAACTGGGTAGGGTCAAGTGCTTAGAGATTGCCTATGTCCTTGTTTATAAGATCCATAATAATATGCTCCATGGCTTTAGAGATCAGACTTGTCAAGCTAAAAGGGCAGTAGTTTCCAGAGTCAGTAATGGCACCACCTTTGTGGAAGGGGTTGACAATGTCACTTCTTCACTCTGTTGGAATAAAGCCTGTACTTAGGCTGTGGTTGAATAAGGTGTTCAATGGTGAAGATAGTTCTTGCTGGAGACGGTGCAGAATACAGCCTGGGATACTATCAGGTCTCATGGAAGCTGTGTTCTTTGCCTCGGATAGAGCCTTTAACACTTGATCTATGGAGATGTGAGGTGCCGAACAAGTATCAGAGATGTTGAATGTGCCTTTGGGAAGGATAGGGGGTGAAGTTTGTACTGAACCTATCTGTTAGCAGGTTGGCTAAGTCAACAGAATCAGTTTAAGGGGTACCATTAAGTACTAATTTGGAACAAATATGGGCTTTTCCATGGAGGTTCCTGATGTAACGGAAGAAGGCTTTGTGGTTTCCTTTTGTTTTGAAGGTTAGTTTCAATTCATAATTGGCTTTGGAGGTTTTCACTAGTGATCTAATTTGCTTGTTGAGGCTGAGGAGGGTGTTTTTTCAATTTGGAATTTGTTCCTCCTTTTGTTGTAAAGGTATGGAAGCTCTTCTGTTTTTAATAGAATTTAGTTCTTATGTGGTAGCTATGGATGTGAAGAATATCTGATTATATATCTTAGGAAGTCATCTTCTGTAAACGCCTCACATTTAGGTATATTATTATTATTTCTATCAATTTTGTTTGGGCTATCAGCAGTCCACAAAGTGTTTATAGTTATCTCCTTTATATGCACTTCACAGAAAACTAAACATATATATCTTCTCTTGTTTGGATTACTGCATCATTGTAGCCAAGACATTGGATTTGCTAACGCAGTGCATAACTATAATTGTCTTGATGTAGTCTTTCGGAATATTGGTAAGTTACAGGAAATCTCTGATTATTAAAACATCTATTAATTTTTTGGGAGCAGTCATAGGCTCTGTACAGAAGAAGCAGATAAGAGATTGAGACTCTTCTTACAGGTATTCCTTATTGGCAGTCCATAACACCAAGACAGTCTTAAAGACATTGGGTTATATGTCATCCTTACATCATCCTAATCTCTTTTAGAGAGATGCACATTAGAAATTCACAATGGTTGGCAGAAACATCTGAAATCGGTCCACAGATTCCTTAGACATTGATTCATTTTTCTGTTTTTTAAAGAGTATTTCTACGGTGGGTCTATGCATTCTATCTCAAAGAAGAACCTTTCTTCCGCAAAGTTGTACAGCATCTAACAGTAAATCTGATTTAGAAGTCCATTTTTGTTAAAGACAGGCATAAATTAGGACTGCTCAGTAGATAAACTTTTCATAACTACCAGGCACGACCAGGCACGTTTCCTTCTCACAAACATGAATCAAGCATCTCTTACACTCCCATTTCTTTTTAGCTGTAGTTTAAATTTGGTCAGAGGAAAATGATCCAATGCTGCATTTTTTGAAAAAAATGGCCATTTTAAGTGGTGAGCTTCTCTGTGTTTTAACTTTTGTTTCTTTTTTCCCCTTTATTTCATGTTGCAATACATTTTCTTTCTTTTTGTTTGTTTCTCTCTTTCTTTCCTTCTTACATCTTCAGTAAATCATTGCAATGTGCTTTTATTTTTTTAAATACACTTTTTTAATCATTACATTTTAATTTGCAATGTCCATTACATATGTTAATACGTTTCCATTATTATTATGCAGTACAGACACATCTTCTTTCTAACAATTTCCATTCTCTCCAGCATTACATAAATTACTCAGTTCTTCCCTTTTTCTTTAGTGTCAATCCTTCTCATGAATTATGCATGCATTATTCACACAGATCTGGTTTATTTCTATGCAATGTGCTCCTTCCTTTTCTAAAGATCCCACCTCCATTTTCCCCCTTTATTTAATGTCCTTAATAATCTTATTTTAAATTGCAATGAGTTCATGCAAACTAAGAGAAAAAAAAAGAAGAAACTGTTAATATTTTCCCTTGTCATGCAGTATACATACATTTTCTTTTTAACAATTTTCATTCAGTAAAGATTATATAAATTGCTTAATTTCCACTGTCCCTTAAACCTCAGCCTTTCTGAGATTTATTATGTATGTATCATTCCTAAAATTTCCTTTTTTCTATGAAATTCGCTGCTTCCCTTTTGTAAAGATCCTTCTTCCAGTTATTTTATCTCCATTACAGTACTCATAAGTTCCATAACAGCTGGTATAAATATTAATTTCCATTATGTAGTGTTGTGTTTTTTTTTTTTTGCTAGTCAATAGAACTAAACTTAGGAGCTCTGTGCAAGCAGCTGATTATATATATATATATATATATATATATATATATATATATATATATATATATATATATATATATATATATATATATATATATATATATATATATATATATGATTGACATTCAAAATGTCGAGCATAAAAGTAAAAAATAAAAAACAAAAAAACTTGCCTTCATGCTGCTGGCTGCACCCCTACGCCCCGGAACATAAATATACCAACTCCGAGATCGTTGTACAGTGCAGAAGATGGAAATCTTTCCATTCCACACTGTATGTAGATGCCGGTTCTGCATGGTTGACATTTCAATGTCGATCATATGGTCTCAAGTTATTTGAATGTCGACATTCTGAAATGTCACCATGTGAAGGGAACCTATGTATATATGTATATATATATATATATATATATATATATATATATATATATATAAGTGTGTGTGTGTGTGTGTGTGTGTGTATATATATATATATATATATATATATATATATATATATATATACATATATATATGTATATATATATATATATATATATATATATATATATATATATATATATAAAAACATCATCAGCTCAAGATAATAATTTATTCAGCAACTACTCTTTTTGCTCCTACCAGCATTTCTGTCAAAGTACTCCATAGAGCTAACCCTCATCAAGTCATCTACAGAGATATTTTTTAAAATTTGCTGACTTCTTAAAAAAATATGTACTCAAGTTTCCTTTCTTTTCTATCACATCTCTAACATGTCTTTGTGGAGGTAAAACCACCTCTGCAAATACTTCCATACAAAAATTCTAAACATTCTGCACTTTATTGCCTACTTGGGAGCCATACATTTTGTGTTCCTATTGTTTCACTGAAATTTGCTTTGTTTTTGTTCTGTTTCCCAATTCTTTCTCTAACATCCTGTGATTGATTATTATAGTTGCCTTGCTGTATTTTATATGCCCTGGCAATGATTCCAATTTTTTTAGCATTACTTTCTACTCCAGATTTAACTAAAAGCTAGGACTAGTCTTTCAGCTAGTGCTTACCATCCCTTCCTCTTTACTGTACTGAAATCAGCCCCATTTAGCCTCATCTCACACTTTTACCTTTCCAGATTTACTTGCTCCCAGTACCTTGGTTATTTTTTCTAATTTCCTCCAGTAAATTTAAATCCTTTTTCCTTTTTCTCTGTACCCCTTCATATAGGCATCCCTATTGGCAAAATCACCTTACTCCATTCCTGTGCTGGCTTAGTATTTACAAAACTTTCTGCTACTTTATGAGAATGTGCTGGCTTAGTATTTACAAAACTTTCTGCTACTTTATGAGAATGATATTATGTGTGGTTGTTATCACTCTCCTTAAAGACTAACATCCAAAATTCTAGTCTCTCTCTGTCTTTTGATCCTCCCTTCCCCATATAGTTTCCTCAACATCATTTTCTACTTTGATTTATAACATTTAGCTTAATTTATGTATAAGCCTTAAATGAGTAGCTTTATAATACCATTTTAAATCAGGTAATCCTAAGTCACCATGTTTTGTTGGAGAATCACACTATCCCACTTTACTCACACAGTCTTTCCCTCTGAAATAAATTCCTTTAGTTCTTTAAGTGTCATCTTTTGTTGTCTTTCAAAACTTCTCCAGTTTATAAAAATACTATTGGCTAAAACATTTCACTGCTTATATCTTACTATCCATATCCATAATCAGGAGCTTCCAGTTTCTTAATTGTTGTATTATCTTCTGTTTCTTGTTTACTCACATATCCATAGCTGCCATGGCAAAATCCCTTAATTCTTATATTTAAATGCTTCGTTTTATACCACTGAACCAATTAATTTGCAGAAGCATTGTTTATAACTGTAGTTGTAGTTTTATTTTGTTATTTTATATCATGTAAGGCTTGAAAATGTCAAATGTCTCAGAATGTTCCAAAGCACAGAAATGCCTCTTTAGGGTGTATTAAGTACAGAAAGGCTAACTTTCTTAGATTACCACACCAGTTTTATATTTGAGTTTGTGAATCCTTTATTTTCTTTGCTAGAGGCTCCTAAATGAAAAACAAATAACAAATGGGAAAGAAAACATCCCAGCCTCTTTTTTTCTGTTTAAGCACAGTTTGTCACAGAGGAGCCCTCCTCCCACCTTATTCTTGCCTTCATCCCTTTTTGTATCCTTATTAACCCCATAATTCTGTGAGGGAACATAAATGCTACTATTTCTTTATTTATAAAATGCTAGTTAACACTGTTGACTGCTATCTCTGAATCAAGACTTGCCAACAATAGCAGTGATTTCTTATACTCTACTTCCATTTAGGTTATCATTGTTCTGTTAATGCTATTAGATATTTGGTTCCTCTCCACAAAGCATATTGCTTCGTAGCCATCAGATTTAGTAACTGCTTTAGTAACATCTTTGCCATTCTTTTGGCTAATACAGGTATAAATGTGTTATTGAAATGGATTTATATGAAGCTGGATCTGAAGGGTATTTACTTTCTTTTTGTAGTACAGTAATACAGTCACCATTGCTTTTTTCTAGATGCTGGCACCCCTTTAAAATATTGCTGATCAAAACCTTTTCCGATTTTTTTCACTATCCTCCTGTCTTTCCTAGAGACATCCGTGTTGATTGATGCATATCACTGTTTTTACTTCACCTCCTCCTGTCTTAGCTATTCATTGTTGAGCCTCCTTTTCCTCTGACATTAGCATTAATCAGTTTTCCATAAATATTTCCATCTCTGCCTTTTCTTGGTTCCCCTTTACTCTGCGTTATCCAGATTTTCATAACATTTCTGAAATATCTTAATACCTGTGTGCTTATTTGTTTTATCATAGACTCCTGAGTTTGGCTGTACCTGTTTTTACTTTCTGTTTCTTAAAGGACCACTACAGGCAAACAATGAGAAAACATTTTTTTTTATCTTGCCATGATTTACTGCACCTCCTAAAGCTGCCTGCAGCAAAATAAGTACTCATTCCTAATTTTATTTTTTTTTCCTCTTGTCTGCCCTCATGGGGGAAGACATTGTGATTCCTTTGGAAAGCTAAATCTGTCTCAATACACAGACTGTGAGAACAAATAGCCCTACCATTTGTTGTCAGACTAGACTTCCATTCACTTAGAATGGACCACCTGAAAAAAAATGCCAAGTTTGAGAGTCTGCAGCTCATGTGTCATTGACTGGTATGTGCTGAGTTTTACAAATGTTGTTCCTATTGATGTACTATACATTCTCTGAAAGAAACTTGCAAAAGTGTCAACAAATTACAGAGATAAAAAATAATTTTCACAAGGAGCAGTTACTCCTCCCATCTCCCCACCTTCAGTGGGCTACAGTCTCATATTTCCAGCTTCGGTAGATTCAACAATTTTGTCAGCTTTGCATGACAATAGACATAAAAAAAAATCACAGCCTGGTGTACCACTAAAACTGTTGCCTTATAGGTTCATAGGTTCATAGGTTGGTACTAGGCTATCAGCCCTAGGGCCTATACAAGCCTAACCATAACAATTCTCTGGCTATTTCTTCCCACATTATTTACTTTCCTGGACCCCTGTCTAGCAGGGTGACTGATGTGATCCCTGGGGTGAATTTCCTTTCTCCCATCCAATCGTCAAGGTTCCTCTTGAAGAGGTCCAAAGAGGCACTCTGCTTGACATGTATGGGCAATCTATTCCAGAGTCTGGGGAGTCTCTGGGTCAGGAACCTATCCCTCCAGCATGTTTTGTTTATTGTGATGACAAGGTTTAGATCCCTGGAGCGTGTAGCTCTGAGGGATTGGGATTTCTTTAAGTGTAGCATGTCCATCAGCTCTGGGTTTGACATGGCCTTGTATGTTAAGCAGAGATCGCCTCTGAGTAGACGATATGTGACAGAGTATAGCTGGAGTTTTTTAAGGCGGTCAGCGTAGGGTATCTGCTTTAGGCCTGTGATTCTTTTAGTGAGGTATTTCTGAGGCCTTTCCAGTTGTTGCAGATGTCTTGAGAGGTACATACCAAATGGGGCGTTGTATTCTATAATGGGTCTAATGAGGGATGAGTACAGTGGGACAATGACCTCCTTTTTTCTGGATGAAAAGCCCTTCGTGATGAGGTGTGCCACATAGAAGGATTTCCTGACTGTTGTGGCGATGTGGTTATCGAAGGTGAGACCACTGTCCACCTGTGTCCCTAAGTCTCTTATCACACTTTCTGTGTTTAGTGTACTGCCACCTATATGGTAATTCATGGATACATGTTTTTCCCAAAGGGGATAACAATACATTTCTTGGCATTGAGCTTGAGCCCATGGCTCTGGCACCAAGCATCTGTTTCTGTAAGGCCCTTTTGTAGAGTATCCACATCATTTGGGATTCAATAATGGCTCCCAGTTTGCAGTCATCTGCAAACTTTGTTAGCCAGAGTCCCTTAGTGTTGACCTGTACTTCAGAGAAGTAGATGCCAAACAAGAGCGCCCCAGGACTGAACCCTGAGGTACTCCACTTGTCACTTGTCTGGAGCTGGATTTGGAGTTGGCTACTTTTACAGTGTGGGTTCTATCAGTAAGCCATTTAGCAACCCATTGGGTGACATAGGGATTAATACCCAACTTAGTAAGTTTATCTATGATTCCAGAGTTGGGGATGGTGTCAAAGGCCTTGGCAAGGTCTAGATAGGCTGTGTGGACCACCTTACCCTTGTCCATGGCTCTGGAGACTGATTCAAAGAAGTCAATCAGGTTCAGGAGACAAGGTCGGCCCTTCACAAACCCAAACTGGGTGGGGTCCAGTGTTTGAAGGTTGCCAATGTCTTTGTTTATAAGTTCCATGATAATACGCTCCATGGCCTTGCAGATAAGGCTCGTCAGACTGATGGGACGGTAGTTTCCGGGATCCAAGGTGGATCCCTCCTTGTGGATTGGGATAACTGTAGCTCTGAGCCACTCAGTGGGCACGAAACCTGAGGTGAGGCTATGATTAAACATGACACTTAGGTGAGGTGCCAGGTCATATTGTAGTTCATGTAGTACACAGCCCGGGATGTCATCTGGTCCCATGAATGCTGTATTCTTGGCTTTAGAGAGTGCGTTTTGTACCTGTGTGGCCGTTATTACTGGAATTTGGCAATCTTCCGGTGTTGAGATGGGCCATTTAGGGGGTGAGAGGGGGGTGAAGTTGGCACTGAATCGATCTGCCAGGATATTGGCAATATCCTTTGAATCAGTATATTTATTGCCATTCTGTTTTAGCTCAGAGCAAATCTGAGCATTGCCATTTAGATTCTTGACATAGTTATAGAATGCTTTGTGGTTGTCTTTGGAATCTTTGGCAATTTTATTTTCATAACTAGCTTTGGAGGATTTTATGAGGCATCTCAGTTTCTTACTGAGGCTAGTAAGGGAGTTTTTTGCATCCTGGGATTTTCCTCTTTTCTGCAAAAGTTTCTTCCTTTTGTTGTAAAGTTTGTTTATGGCAGGGGACCACCAGATTGGCTTCCTTTTTTTGGATGAGAGCATTTTGGTTCTATTTGGGATGGCACGATTCATGCATGAGTGGATGTGCTCGTACAGTGCCTTAGTGTAGGATTCAGCAGTTGAACTTTCAGTTCCCGTCTGCATGGGTGTCATGAAGTTTGTCACTTCTGACTTGAGTAGCATGAAGTTGGCTTTGGAGAAGTTTTTTATGGTGGTTTCTTTACTGGGGGGTTGGGGTGGGATGTGGATGTTAAGGGTGATTAGCATATGGTCAGACCTGATTAACGAGGGGGTGACCATAGGTATGGAGCATTGATTTGCCATGTTGGTAATGACCAGGTCTAGGATATTGGAGCCCCTGGTGGGACTATGGATTAGTTGATCCAGGGCGTTGGAATTTATGAATTCCAAGAACCGCTTGCAAAGGTGTTGGGACATGAGTAGTTTTCCCAGTTAATGGCAGGGTAGTTAAAATCACCCAGTATTAGGGTGTTTGGTTCTATCTTTATATTTTCCAGTATGTTTAAAAAGGTGTAGTGAGAATCTTGGGGTATGGTGGGGGATCTGTAGCAAGCTACAATTTGGATTGCAGTCTTACCTAGTGTTAGTTGCACTTGGAGAATTTCAGACACATTGTGTTGGCCAACTAGCCTGGTGGTGTGAATATCCTTGGTGAATATTGACACTCCTCCACCTTTAGTGTTTCCGTCCTGGTTTGGTGGCCGAAAAGTGTGGTAAGAGTTGTAGCCTGGTATTTCAGGGGTGCTCTCTGGAGCCTTGAACCAGGTCTCAGTTACTGCACAGATATCGATGTTCTCCATTTTTAGGAGTGCCTCGAGAGAGTGCATTTTGAGGTTTAGACTTCTAGCATTGAGTAGCATTACCTTCAGATTTTGCATGCTTGTACCTGTTACGGTGGTGGTTTTGTCCTTTGAAGTTTGCCTAAAAAAGGCACTATAGGGGTGGCAAGAGCCTTAGCCAGTAACCTGAATCCCAGGGGTGACAGGTGCAGACCATCTCTGGAAAAGCATCGTGGTCTGTCAATCATGTCATCCCAGGCAGACAGATACTGGATCCCCTTTGAATGACACCATAAGCTTAGCCAATTGTTGAAGTCAATCATTTTATCCTTATATTGTGGTATCATTCTGGGCAAAGGCAGGAAGCTACTCAGGGCTAGGGTCATACCTGCCTGGGCCACATGATCCGAGAGCTCTTCCATGTCTCTTTCATGTAGTCCAGGGAGGTACGTCTCAAGTCATTCACTCCAACATGGACAATGACAGAGTCATATTTGTACTTGTTGTGGAGTGACTTGAGTGCATGCGTTATGTGGTGGATCCTGGCACCCGACAGGCAACTGACTGTAATTTTCTCCTTATTCAACCTGGTGAGAGGGACATCAGTGTGCCGGACTATAGAGTCACCTATGACTAAAGTGTTAGGTACATTGTCTTGCCTTAGGGGCTGTTGCTGGGTGGCACACTGGTGTTGTGAACTATGTGACACATTGGTTGTGATTGGTGTTTGTTTGCGTTTCAGCTTCAGAGGTCTTTGTTGCTTGGGCAGGTTACAGTTAAGGGCCTCTGCATATGTGGATTTAGTGTTGCTATATGTGGGTGTTGGTGGTGTGGGTTTAGAAGGGCTATGTGTTGCTTGAGATGTAGTGTGGGTGTTAACCTTCTCCTCTTGACTGCTTAGCACAATCTTGGGTGGAGAGAGCTTTGCTTCCATTTTGGCTATGTAAGTGCATCTCTCACAGGTTGTAGTGTTGGGTGGTAGGAGGAGAGGGTTGTCTGAGTACATGAGGCAATTGCTGCATTACCCCAGTATGCCCAGATTCACCAGGTGAACAGGAGAAATCACCAGAAGCTGACCCTTGGACATGCCTGGTTTGGGGCTTTTTTTTTTTTCTTTGTAAAGTACAGGAGCTGTTTCCTTAGCAAGGTACTTTGCAATTATAGGCTGTTTAGTGCCTACTATTAATTTCTCCTTATTTACAAGGAGAATTCAGTGTTTGTATGAGTTTAAGGCTTCCTAGTGCTTTCCAGCAGGTATTAGAGAAAGTGCTAGTCACATGGATGCTTAAAGATAAGATTGAAAAGAATGCACTCTGCAGTGTGCACTAGAGAAGTTAGATGTGAAAGTAGGTAACTTGAGTTTTACCTGTTTAAAAAGTTAAGGTTTAGTGGAGAGTTACTATTTTTAAAAACAGCAAGATGGATTGAAAGGGGTGGTCACTTTTGTAATTTGGTACTATGAAATACTGTAGGATGGCCAATAAATTTAAATAATTGAAGGGGTGGGATTTCAAAAATGAAGATTTTGTGATTACTCACATAAGCCAGTGAAAGTAGAGAGAAATGAGATATATGGTCAGATTAACATAAGAGGCGGGCAACTAGAAAGACAGTGGTATTTAACAAGACAACTTAAATGGGTGGGAGGGCGGGAAAAATTCTGCCTGACTCAGAACAGAGAGAGCTGTGGTCTCTTTTGAAGTTTTAATATGCTGTTAAAACAGAATGCAAGCAAAACACAAGGTAAAGAAAACAAACTACAGTATTCAAAATATAGAAAGGCAATACAGTAATACAAAAAATATAAGCAAACTAAACTTTCCTTCACAGCAAAGTGTAGCAGAGTCTGGATGAGCCTTTCTGATAAAGCTCTGAAATGTTTTAGTTTACTCCTTAAATAGAAAATTTAGTTCCTAGCTCCACCCCCTCTGTTAACAAGTGATTAACCTTAAATGACCTCTTCTGTCTTATGAACGAGTCCTTAATTAATCAGTTCTTATTTCTGCCTGGCTCAGAACAGAGAGAGCTGTGGTCTCTTTTGAAGTTTTAATATGCTGTTAAAACAGAATGCAAGCAAAACACAAGGTAAAGAAAACAAACTACAGTATTCAAAATATAGAAAGGCAATACAGTAATACAAAAAATATAAGCAAACTAACCTTTCCTTCACAGCAAAGTGTAGCAGAGTCTGGATGAGCCTTTCTGATAAAGCTCTGAAATGTTTTAGTTTACTCCTTAAATAGAAAATTTAGTTCCTAGCTCCACCCCCTCTGTTAACAAGTGATTAACCTTAAATGACCTCTTCTGTCTTATGAACGAGTCCTTAATTGATCAGTTCTTATTTCTGCCTGACTCAGAACAGAGAGAGCTGTGGTCTCTTTTGAAGTTTTAATATGCTGTTAAAACAGAATGCAAGCAAAACACAAGGTAAAGAAAACAAACTACAGTATTCAAAATATAGAAAGGCAATACAGTAATACAAAAAATATAAGCAAACTAACCTTTCCTTCACAGCAAAGTGTAGCAGAGTCTGGATGAGCCTTTCTGGTAAAGCTCTGAAATGTTTTAGTTTACTCCTTAAATAGAAAATTTAGTTCCTAGCTCCACCCCCTCTGTTAACAAGTGATTAACCTTAAATGACCTCTTCTGTCTTATGAACGAGTCCTTAATTAATCAGTTCTTATTTCTGCCTGGCTCAGAACAGAGAGAGCTGTGGTCTCTTTTGAAGTTTTAATATGCTGTTAAAACAGAATGCAAGCAAAACACAAGGTAAAGAAAACAAACTACAGTATTCAAAATATAGAAAGGCAATACAGTAATACAAAAAATATAAGCAAACTAACCTTTCCTTCACAGCAAAGTGTAGCAGAGTCCGGATGAGCCTTTCTGGTAAAGCTCTGAAATGTTTTAGTTTACTCCTTAAATAGAAAATTTAGTTCCTAGCTCCACCCCCTCTGTTAACAAGTGATTAACCTTAAATGACCTCTTCTGTCTTATGAACGAGTCCTTAATTG
>NC_056744.1:1059684305-1059747849 GCF_019279795.1 Protopterus annectens | reverse complement strand
TTCGCAGATGACTGCAAACTGGGTGCCATAATCGACTCTCTGGCTGACACAAGCATCCTCCAAAGGGGTCTCACAGAGATGGATAACTGGTGCCAGAGCCATGGCCTAAAGCTAAATGCCAAAAAGTGCATAGTCATCCCCTTTGGGAAAAACAAAGTGCCCACAAATTACCACATAGGTGGTAATCCATTAAGTATGGAAGAAGTAATCAGGGACTTGGGGACCCAAGTAGATAGTAATCTCTCCTTTGACAATCACGTTGCCAAAGTGGTTAGAAAGACCTTCTATATAGCCCACCTTATCACGAAAGGATTCACATCTAGATCAAGAGAGGTCATTTTTACCCTCTACTCATCACTTATCAGGACCATAATTGAATACAATGCCCCATTTGGGATGTACCTTACCCAACACCTGCAGCAACTGGAAAGACCCCAAAAGTAACTCACCAAGAGGATCAAGGGACTCAAACAGATGCCCTGTGCAGTTCGGCTAAAGAAACTCCAGCTCTACTCAGTTGCATACTGCCTCTCAGAGGCGATCTGTGTCTGACGAATAAAGCCATGTCCAACCCAGAATTAATGGACATGCTCCACCTCAGAAAATCCAAATCCCTTAGAGCTACACGCTCCAGGGACTTGAACCTCAACACAGAAATAAATAGGACATGCTGGAGGAACAGATTCATATCCCAGAGGCTCCCCTAACTCTGGAACAAAATCGCAATCCATGTTAGGCATAGCCCCTCACTGACACTCTTCAAGAGAAATCTTGATGAGTGGATGGGAGATCGTAAGTTTATCCCTGGGATCTCTTCTGTGTCCCTGCTAGACAGAGGTACAGTAAACTAACCTTAATAGGGCTACCTTCTGTGGCCTACTATACAGAGGCACTGTCAAATAATCTAAAAGGGTGGCGAAAGCCAAACACACTCTGGCTAGGCTTATAAATGCCCTAGGGCAGATAGCCTAGTCTCAATCTATGAACCTATATACAGTGCGTACACCATGTACAATACATACACCACAAACAGTGTATACACCATGCACAGTACATACACCATGCATGGTATATACATCCTGCACTGTATGTACACCATTTACAGTATATACACCATGTACAGAACATACACCATTTACAGTACATACACCACACAATGTATATACACTATGCACAGTACATACACCATGCTCAGTTTATACACCATGTAAAGTACATGCTCCATGCACAATATATACACCATGCACAGTATTTACACGATGTACATTACATACACCACACACAGTATGTTCACCATTCACAGTGCATACACCATGCATGTTATATACACCATGCACTGTATATACACCATGTACAGTGCATGCACCATGTACAGTGTATACACCATATACAGTACGTACACCATGTACAATACATACACCACACACAGTATATACACAATTCACAGTGCATACACCATGCATGTTGTATACACCATGCACTGTATATACACCATGTGCAGTGTATGCACCATGTACAGTATATAAGCCATGTACAGAACATACACCATGTACAGTATATATACCATGCACAGTATATACACCATGTACAGTATGTACACCATGTACAATACAGATGCCACACACAGTATATACACCATGTAAAGTACATGCTCCATGCACAATATATACGCCATGCACAGTATATACACCATGTACAATACATACACCACACACGTTATATACACCATGCACAGTACATACACCATGTTCAGTATATGCTGCTTGTGCAGTGCATACTCCATGCACAGCATATACACCATGTACAGTACATACACAATGCATAGTATATACACCATGTACAGCACATACACCATGTACAATACATACACCACACACTATATATACACCAGGTAAAGTACATACACTATGTACAGTACATACACCATTTACAGTACATACACAATGTACAGTTCATACACTATGTACAGTATATACACCATGCACAGTACATACACCATGCACAGTGTTTACACCATGTACAGTACGTACACCATGTACAATACATACCCTGCACACAGTATATACACCATGTACAACATGGACAGTATATACACCATGTGCAATACATACACCACACACAGTATATACACCATGCAGAGTACATACAGCATGACAAGTACATGCTCCTTGTGCAGTGCATACACCATGCACAGTATATACACAATGTACAGTACATACACCATGTAGAGTATATACACCATGTACAGTACATTCACCATGTTCAGTATATAAACCATATACAGACTGTGCATGTTGTAAAATAAATACACGACACACACTATATACACCATGTACAGTACATACACAATGCACAGTACATACAACATGTACAGTATATACACCATGTACAGTAAATACCCCATGCACAGTATATACACCATATACTGTACATACACCATGTACAATACATAGACCACTCGCAGTATATACACCATGCACAGTACATACACCATGTAAAATACATACACCACACACTATATATACACCAGGTAAAGTACATACACTATGTACAGTACATACACCATTTACAGTACATACACAATGTACAGTACATACACTATGTACAGTATATACACTGTGCACAGTACATACAAAATGCACAGTGTTTGCACCATGTACAGTACGTACAACATGTACAATACAGACACCACACACAGTATATACACCATGTAAAGTACATGCTCAATTCAAAATATATACACCACACACAGTATATACATCATGCAGAATACATACACCACATTCAGTACATGCTCCTTGTGCAGTGCATACACCATGCACAGTATATACCCTATTCAGAATATATACACCATGTACAGTACATGCACCATGCACAGTATATACACCATGTACAGTACATACCCATGTGCAGTATATACACCATATACAGTTCATCCACCATGTACAATATGTACACCACACACAGTATATACAGCATGCACAGTACATACACCATGCATGGTATATATATCATACACTGTATATACACCATGTACAGTACATGCACCATGTACGGTATATACACCATGTACAGAACATGCACCATGTACAGTATATATACCATGCACCAGTATATACACCATGTACAGTACATACACCATGCACAGTATATACACCATGTACAATGCATACACCACACACTATATATACACCAGGTAAAGTACATACACTATGTACAGTATATACACCATTTACAGTACATACACAATGTACAGTATATACACTATGTACAGTATATACACAATGCACAGGATTTGCACCATGTACAGTACGTACACCATGTACAATACATACACCGCACACAGTATATACACCATGTACAGTACATACGTCATGCAGAGTATATGCACCATGTACTATACATACAACACACGCTGTATATACACCATGCAGAGTACATACACCATAGACAGTATATACACAATGTACAGTACATACACCTTGTAGAGTATATACACCATGTACAGTACATTCACCATGCACAGTATATTAACTATATACAGACCGTACATTTTGTAGAATACATACACCACATACAGTATATACACCATGCACAGTACATACACCATGCACGGTATATACACCATGTACAGTACATATGCAATGAACAGTACATACACCATGTATAATACATACACCACACACTTTATACACCATGTACAGTACATACACCATGTACAGTACATACACTATGTGCAGTATATAAACCATGCACAGTACATACACTATGTACTGTACATACAGAAAGTACAGTATATACACCATGCACAGTACATACACCGTGTACACTGTATACACCATATACAGTACGTACACCATGTACAATGCATACACCTCACAAAGTATATAGACCATGCACAGTATATACACTATGCATAGTATATACACCATGTACAATACATACACCACTCACAGTAAATACACCATGCAGAGTATATACACCAGGTTTAGTGCATGCTCCTTGTGCAGTGCATACACCATGCAGAGTATATACACCATACACAGTATATACACTATGTAGATTATATACACCCTGTACAGTACATTTACCATGCACAGTATATAAACCATATACTGTGCATACACCATGTTCAATACATACACCACACACAGTATATACACCATGCACAGTACATACACCATGCATGGTATATACATCAGGCACTGTATATACACCATGTGCAGTACATACACCCTGTACAGTACATTCACCATGCACAGTATATAAACCATATACTGTGCGTACACCATGTTCAATACATACACCACATACAGTATGTACTCCATGCATGGTACATACACCATGCTCGGTATATGCTCCTTGAGCAGTGCATACACCATGCACAGTATATACACTAGGTACAGTGCATACACTTTGTACAGTATATACACCATTTACAGTACATACACCACGTGAAATACATATACCACACACACTATATACAACATGTACAGTGCATACATCATGTACAGTACATATATTGTGTACAAGTGCATACACTATGCACAGTACATACACCATGTACAGTATGTACACAATGCACAGTATATACACCATGTACAGTACATTCACTATGCACAGTGCATACACCATATATAGTATGTACATCATGCACAGTATATACACCATGTACAGCATATACACCATGTACAGCACATACACCATGTACAGCACATACTCCAAACACACTCTACACACCATGTGCAGTACATACACCATGTACAGTATATACACCATGCACAGTATATTCACCATGTACAGTACATACAAAATGTACAGTATATGCACCATGTACAGCACATACACCATGTACAATACATACACTACACACACACACACTATATACACCATGTGCAGTATTTTTATCATGCACAGTGCATACATCATGTACAGATGTACTGTATGTACACCATACACAGTATATACACCATGTACAGTACATACACAATGTACGGACTATACACCATGTACAATACATATACCATGCACAGTGTACATATCTTGTAAAGTGCATACACCATGCACAGCATATACACCATCTACAGTATGTATACCATGTACAGTACATACACCATGCTCAGTATATACACCATGTGCAGCAAAGACACCATATACAATAAATAAACCATACATCCTATATACACCATGCACAGTAAATACACCATGTTCAATGCATACACCATGTACAGTACATACACGTTGTACAGTGCATACACCATGCACAGTATGTACACCATGCACAGTACATACACCATGCACAGTATATAATCCATGCACAATATATACATCATGCACAGTATATAGACCATGTACAATACATATACCACACGCAGTATATACATCATGTATAGTACATACACCATGTTCAGTATATGATAATTGTGCAGTGCATACAGCATGCACACTATATACACCATGTACAGTACATACACCATGTACAGTAGAAACATGTACAGTACATACACCATGCACAGTATAGACACCATGTAAAGTACGTATGCCATGTACAAGACATACACCACACAAAGTATATACACCATGCATAATACATACACCATGCACAGTATAGACACCATGTACAATACATACACCATGCACAGTATATACACCATTTACAGTACATACACAATGTACAGTACATACACCATGTACAGTATATACACCATGTACAGTACATTCACCATGTACAGTATATAAACTATATACAGACCGTCCATATTGTAGAATACATACACCATACGCAGTATATACACCATTCACAGTACATACACCATGTACAGTACATACACCATGTACAATACATACACCACACACAGTAAATACATCATGTACAGTACATACACCATGCACAGTGTATACACCATATACAGTACGTACACCATGTACAATGCATACACCGCGCACAGTATATACACCATGCACAGCATATACACTAAGCATAGTGTATACACCATGTACAATACATACACCACTCACAGTATATACACCATGCACAGTATATACACCAGGTTCAGTGCATGCTCCTTGTGCAGTGCATACACCATGCACAGTATATACACCATACACAGTATATACACTATGTAGATTATATACACCCTGTACAGTATATTCACCATGCACAGTATATAAACCATATACTGTACATACACCGTGTTCAATACATACACTACACACAGTATATACACCATGCACAGTACATACACCATGCATGGTATATACACCATGCACTGTATATACACCATGTGCAGTACATACACCATGTATAGTATATTCACCATGTATAGAACATCCACCATTCACAGTATATACACCATATAAACCATGCTCCATGCGCAATATATACACCATGCACAGTATATACACCAGGTACAGTACATAGAAAATGTACAGTATATTCACCATGTACAGCATATACACCATGTACAGCACATACCCCATGTACAATACATACTCCAAACACACTCTACACACCATGTGCAGTACATACACCATGTACAGTATATACACCATGCACAGTATATTCACCATGTACAGTACATAGAAAATGTACAGTATATTCACCATGTACAGCACATACACCATACACAATACATACACCACACACACACACTATATACACTATGTACAGTACTTTTATCATGCACAGTGCATACACCATGTACAAATGTACAGTATATACACCATGTACAGTATATACACCATGTACAGTACATTCACCATGTACAGTATATAAACTATATACAGACCGTCCATATTGTAGAATACATACACCATACACAGTACATACACCATGCACAGTACATACACCATGCATGGTATATACACCATGTACAGTACATACACAATGAACTGTACATACACCATGTATAATACATACACCACACACTTTATACACCATGTACAGTACATACACTATGTGCAGTATATACACCATGCACAGTATATACACCATGTACAGTACATACACCATGTACAATACATACACCACACACAGTAAATACACCATGTACAGTACATACACCATGCACAGTGTATACACCATATACAGTACGTACACCATGTACAATGCATACACCGCACACAGTATATACACCATGCACAGCATATACACTAAGCATAGTATATACACCATGTACAATACATACACCACTCACAGTATATACACCATGCACAGTATATACACCAGGTTCAGTGCATGCTCCTTGTGCAGTGCATACACCATGCACAGTATATACACCATACACAGTATATACACTATGTAGATTATATACACCCTGTACAGTATATTCACCATGCACAGTATATAAACCATATACTGTACATACACCATGTTCAATACATACACTACACACAGTATATACACCATGCACAGTACATACACCATGCATGGTATATACATCATGCACTGTATATACACCATGTGCAGTACATACACCATGTACAGTATATACACCATGTATAGAACATCCACCATTCACAGTATATACACCATATAAACCATGCTCCATGCGCAATATATACACCATGCACAGTATATACACCAGGTACAGTACATACACTTTGTACAGTACATACACCATTTAGAGTACATACACCATGTGCAATACATACACACACACTATATACACCATGTACAGTGCATACGTCATGTACAGTACATATATTGTGTACAAGTGCATACACTATGTACAGTACATACACCATGTACAGTATGTACACAATGCACAGTATATACACCATGTACAGTACATTCACCATGCACAGTGCATACACCATGTATAGTATGCACATCATGCACAGTATATACACCATGTACAGCATATACACCATGTACAGCACATAAATCATGTACAATACATACTCCAAACACACTCTACACACCATGTGCAGTACATACACCATGTACAGTATATACACCATGCACAGTATATTCACCATGTACAGTACATACAAAATGTACAGTATATGCACCATGTACAGCACATACACCATACACAATACATACACCCTATATACATACACACTATATACACTATGTACAGTACTTTTATCATGCACAGTGCATACACCATGTACAAATGTACAGTATGTACACCATACACAGTATATACACCATGTGCAGTACATACATGATGTACGGACTATACACCATGTACAGTACATACACCATGTACAGTGCATACATCTTGTAAAGGGCATACACAATGCACAGCATATACACCATGTAGAGTACATACACCATGCACAATATATACGCCATGTACAGCAAAGACACCATGTACAATAAATAAACCATACATAGTATATACACCATGCACAGTAAATACACCATGTTCAATGCATACACCATGTACAGTACATACACCTTGTACAGTGCATACACCATGCACAGTATGTACACCATGCACAGTACATACACCATGCACAGTATATACTCTATGTACAATATATACACCATGCACCGTATATAGACCATGTACAATACATATACCACACACAGTATATACATCATGTATAGTACATACACCATGTTCAGTATATGATCATTATGCAGTGCATACAGCATGCACACTATATACACCATGTACAGTACATACACAATGTACAGTACAAACATGTACAGCACATACACCATGCACAGTATAGACACCATGTAAAGTACGTACACCATGTACAAGACATACACCACACACAGTATATACACCATGCATAGTACATACATCAGCACAGTATAGACACCATGTACAATACATACACCATGCACAGTATATACACCATTTACAGTACATACACAATGTACAGTACATACACCATGTACAGTATATACACCATGTACAGTATATACCCATGCACAGTATGTACACCATGCACAATACAGACACCACACACAGTATATACACCATGTAAAGTACATGCTCCATGCACAATAGGTTCATAGGTTCATAGGTTCATAGGTTCATACTAGGCTATCTGCCCGAGGGCATTTACAAGACTAGCCCATAGTTTTGTGGCTTACGCCACCCCTTTAGTATGGGGAACTATACCCATTTTGCTGTGCCTCTGTCGCAGTGACACTGAGGTAATCCCTGGGGTATATCTGCGATCTCCCATCCATTGGTCAAGATTTCTCTTGAACAAGGCCAGCGAGGTGCTCTGCCTCACATATACCGGGATTTTATTCCACAGCATAGGAGTCTTTGGGTGATGAATCTATCCCTCCAGCACATCCTATTAATAGCCGTGTCGAGTTTAAGTCTCCCGCCCTTGTGGCTCTGGCGGATCTAGATTTTTGAGGTGCAGCATATTCATCAAATCTGTTTGACATGGCCTTGTATGTTAGGCAAAGGTCACCTCTGAGCAGCGGTAGCGACTGAATAGAGCTGGAGTTCTTTCAGTCGGGCAGCATAGGACAGATGTTTGAGACCCTTTATCCTTTTGGTGAGGAACTTTGGCCTCTCCAGCTGCTGCAAGTGTCGGGTCAGATACATTCTGAATGGGGCATTGTACTCAATCATTGGTCTGATGAGTGATGAGTATAGGGAGACTATGACCTCCCTGATCTAGATGAGAATCCCTTCATGATAAGGTGGGCAATGTAGAAGGTCTTCCTAACTACTTTAGCTACATGGGTGTCGAATGACAGACTACTATCAACCTGGGTCCCCAGGTCCTGATAACTTCTTCTGTGCTCAGTGGATTGCCACCTATTTGGTAGCTAGGGGTAACCTTGTTTTTCCCGAAGGGTATGACTATGCATTTTTTGGCATTTAACTTTAGGCCATGGCTCTGGCACCAGTTATCCGTTTCTGTGTGACCCTTCTGAAGGATATCTGTGTCAGATGTGTTTTCTACTAGGGCGCCCAGTTTGCAGTCATCTGCAAACTTTGTCAGCCATAACCCTCCTGTGTTTGCTTGTACTTCGGAAAAGTAGATGCCAAACAAGAGTGCCCAGGACTGAGCCCTGTGGTACACCACTTGTGACAGGCTTTGAGTCTGACATGGCGCCAGCAACTCTGACCCTGTGGGTTCTGTCACTCAGCCAGTTTGCAACCCATCTTGTGATGTATGGGTTAACACTTAAGCTGATGAGTTTTTCAATGATACCCAAGTTGGGTATTGTATCGAAGGCCTTCGCCAGATCGAGGTAGGCTGTATGGACTGCCTTTCCCTCATCAATGGCTTTGGTGACTGTTTCGAAAAAGTCAACCAAGTTTAGAAGGCATGATCTGCCTTTGACAAAGCCAAACTGGGATGGATCAAAGTCTGCAAATTCCCTATGTCTTTGTTATGAGGTCCATTATGATCCTCTCCATGGCTTTGCAGATAAGGCTTGTCAAGCTAATGGGGTAATTTCCAGGGTCGGTGGAGGCACCGCCTTTGTGAAGTGGGACCACAGTTGCAGTCGCCACTCCTGGGTACGTATCCAGAGGTAAGACTATGATTAAACAGCTGTCCTAGCTGTGGGTTTAATTCCTCGTTGAGTTAAGTGGAGCACACAGCCGGGGACACCATCAGGTCCCATGGATACTGTGTTTTTGCTTTGGAGAGAGCAGTTCTCACTTGGGCGTTGGAGATGTTTGGGGGCTGCAATCGCTTGGTATAGATATCTCTCCTTTTGGGGGAGGGTAGAAGTTTGCACTGAACCTGTCAGCCAGTATGTTGGCAATGTCTGTAGGATCAGTAATCTTCACATCATTTTGAACTAATTCTGAGCATATCTGGGAGTTTCCTCCCAGGTTTCTAACATAGCTAAAGGCCTTATGATTGTCTTTTGAGTCTTTAGCTATTTTCTCTCAAAATTTGCTTTGGATGATTTTATGAGAGCTCTTAGTTTTTTACTTATAGTGATCAAGGGTGTCTTACCTTTTAAGGATTTTGCTCTATGTTGTAGTAGCTTCCTCCTTTTGTTGTAGAGTTTGTTTATGGCTGGGGTCCACCAGACTGGATGCTTGCCTTTGGTACAAAGAGTCTTTGTTTTGCTTGGGATTGCCTTATCCATGCAGTCCTGCAGGTGCTGGTAGAAGGCATTTGTAAGTGATTCAGCGGCTTGAGTACTGTTTTCCGCAGCTCGGGGCCTTAAAGGAGACCACTCTAGTCTTTAGAAGTGTGAAGTCGGCTTTGAAGTTCTTTACTGTGGTCTTTTTATTTCAGGTGGGGGTGGGATGAGGACCTCCAGCGAGATTAGTTGTGATCTGATCTCACCAGTGAGGGTATACTTCTGGTGTTGAACATTGTGCTCCCATGTTCGTGATGATGAGATCAAGTATGTTTCTCCTCTTGTGGGGATGGTGACTAGTTGTTCCATGGCATTTGAGTTTATGAATTCCAGGAACTTTTGGGCTAGTGTTTGGGCTTGAGTAGTGTTCCCAGTCTATATTAGGGTAATTGAAGTCACCTAGTATGATGGTGTTTGGTGATACATTTATCCCTCTAGTGTTTTCAGGAAGGCCATGTGAGGTTCCTGAGTTTGTGAGGGTGGCCTGTAACATGCTACAATTTGCAGAGCAGTCTTGCCTATGGTTAATTGCACCTGGATGGTCTCCGATGCATCGCGTTGCCACCAGTCTTGAGGTGGGGGTGTCCTTGTTGAATATGGATATCCCTCCTTTCTTGGTATTGTCCGGATTTTGGGGCGGAACGCATGATAAGAGGTAAAACCTGATAGTGCTGGGGTGCTCTCAGGAGCCTTGAACCAGGTTTCTGTCACTGCACAGACATCGATGTTCTCCATACTGAGAAGGGCCTCAGTGCGTGCATTTGAGATTTAGACTTCTGGCATTGAGCAGCATTACCCTTAGTTTTTCCTTTTTGTGTTCTAGGGTGGTAGGTTTAGAATTTGAGCCTTGCCTAAAAGGCACTATGGGGTGGCAAGAGCCTTTGCCAATATCCGAATCCCAGGGTGACAGGTGCAAGCCGTCCCTTGCTTGCAGCGTGGCTTGTCCAGCATGTCATCCCAGGCAGACAGACATTGGATCCTTTGAATGACACCAGAGTTTAAGCCAATTGTTAAAGCTGATCATCTTATCTCTGTATTGTGGCATCATTCTTGGTGAAGGTAGGATACTGCTCAAGGTCACGGTCATACCTGCCTGGGCTACATAATCAGAGAGCTCCTCAATGTCTCTTTTCATGTAGTCCAAGGAGTGCGTCTCAGGTCGTTTACACCAGCGTGGACAATGACTGAGTCGTATTTGTACCTGCTGTTGAGAGACCTGAATGCTTGCGTTATGTGGCGGATTCTAGCGCCCGACAGGCAGCTTACTGTGACCTTCTCCTTACTCAGTCTGGTGAGCGGGACGTCTGTGTGTCTGACTATGGAGTCATCAATGACTAGTGTGTCTGGTATTGTGTTTGGCCTTAAGGGCTGTGACTGTTTGACACTCTGACTGTGAGGTCTATGTGTTGCAGGTGTTGTGTTCTGAGGTGGTGGTTGTTTGGGTGTCTGCTTTGGTGGCCTCTGCTGTTTTGGTAGATTTTTGTCAGAGCCGCAGTATGTCTTTGTGTGTTTATGTGTATGATTTGAGGTTGTGATGGTACTATGTGAGACTGGGTCTATAGTGTGTGTGGTAACCTTCTCCTCCTGACTGGTCTTGCCAGTCCTATGTTGAGAACTCAGCCTCCAGTTTGGCCGTATAGTTGCATCTCTCGCATGTATTTGTGTTTTGTGGGAGGAGGAGAGGGTTGTCTGTGTACATGAGGCAATTGTAACATTGCCTCAATATTCCCAGGTTCACCAGCTGAGCAGGAGGACACTAGCAACTGATCCTCGACATGCTAGAAGGACTAGACAAAAACTTTAAAAAGAGATTCCGGGGACGTGGGTGACCGAGAAATGGGGTTTGCCTTTTGGGGTGCTATCTATAAGAGTGCCGTATCAAGGTAATAAGTACTGTAGGAGCAAGTGCTAGGTTTAACAGATAGAGAAAAGTCTACTTGGAGTCAAGTAGAGATGATCTTTTAGGTATTAGAGAAAGTGCTAGTAACAGGGATGCTTAAAGGTAAGATTGAAAGAATGCACTCTGCAGTGTGCACTAGAAGTTAGATATGAAAGTAGGTAACGAGTTTTACCTGTTTAAAAAGTTAAGGTTTAGTGGAGTTACTATTTTAAAACAGCAAGATGGACTGAAAGGGTGGTTACTTTTGTATTTTGGTACTATGAAATACTGTAGGATGGCCAATAAATTTAAATAATTGAAGGGTGGGATTTCAAAGTGATGGTTTTGTGATTACTCACATAAGCCAGTGAAAGTAGAGAAATGAGATATGGTCAGATTAACATAAGAGGCGGCAACTAGAAAGACAGTGGTATTTAACAAGACAACTTAAATGGGTGGGAGGGAAGGAAAAATTCTGCCTGACTCAGAACAGAGAGAGCTGTGGTCTCTTTTGAAGTTTTAATATGCTGTTAAAACAGAATGCAAGCAAAACACAAGGTAAAGAAAACAAACTACAGTATTCAAAATATAGAAAGGCAATACAGAAATACAAAAAATAACAGCAAACTAACCTTTCCTTCACAGCAAAGTGTAGCAGAGTCTGGATGAGCCTTTCTGGTAAAGCTCTGAAATGTTTTAGTTACTCATAAATAGAAATTTTAGTTCCTAGCTCCACCCCGTCTGTTAACAAGTGATTAACCTTAAATGACCTCTTCTGTCTTATGAACGAGTCCTTAATTGATCAGTTCTTATTTCTGCCTGACTCAGAACAGAGGCTGTGGCCTCTTTTGAAGTTTTAAAATGTGGTTAAAAAAGAAAGCAAGAAAAAAACAAGGTAAAGAAAAAACTACAGTATTCAAAATATAGAAAGACAATACAGCAATACAAAAATAACAGCAAACTAACCTTTCCTTCACAGCAAAGTGTAGCAGAGTCTGGATGAGCCTTTCTGGTAAAGCTCTGAAATGTTTTAGTTTACTCCTTAAATAGAAATTTTAGTTCCTAGCTCCACCCCCTCTGTTAACAAGTGATTAACCTTAAGTGACCTCTTCTGTCTTATGAATGAGTCCTTAATTAATCCGTTCTTATTTCTGCCTGACTCAGAACAGAGAGAGCTGTGGTCTCTTTTGAAGTTTTAATATGCTGTTAAAACAGAATGCAAGCAAAACACAAGGTAAAGAAAACAAACTACAGTATTCAAAATATAGAAAGGCAATACAGAAATACAAAAATAACAGCAAACTAACCTTTCCTTCACAGCAAAGTGTAGCAGAGTCTGGATGAGCCTTTCTGGTAAAGCTCTGAAATGTTTTAGTTTACTCCTTAAATAGAAATTTTAGTTCCTAGCTCCACCCCCTCTGTTAACAAGTGATTAACCTTAAGTGACCTCTTCTGTCTTATGAATGAGTCCTTAATTAATCAGTTCTTATTTCTGCCTGACTCAGAACAGAGAGAGCTGTGGTCTTTTGAAGTTTTAATATGCTGTTAAAACAGAATGCAAGCAAAACACAAGATAAAACAAACTACAGTATTCAAAATATAGAAAGACAATACAGTAATACAAAAAATAACAGCAAACTAACCTTTCCTTCAGAGCAAAGTGTAGCAGAGTCTGGATGAGCCTTTCTGGTAAAGCTCTGAAATGTTTTAGTTTACTCCTTAAATAGAAATTTTAGTTCTAGCTCCACCCTCTGTTAACAAGTGATTAACCTTAAGTGACCTCTTCTGTCTTATGAATGAGTCCTTAATTAATCAGTTCTTATTTCTGCCTGACTCAGAACAGAGAGAGCTGTGGTCTCTTTTGAAGTTTTAATATGCTGTTAAAACAGAATGCAAGCAAAACACAAGGTAAAGAAAACAAACTACAGTATTCAAAATATAGAAGGGCAATACAGAAATACAAAAAATAACAGCAAACTAACCTTTCCTTCACAGCAAAGTGTAGCAGAGTCTGGATGATATTGTAATATACTGTAATATATACACACAGTATATACACCATGCAGAGTACATACACCATGTTTGGTAAATGCTCTTTGTGCAGTGCATACACCATGCACAGTATATACACCATGCACAGTATGTACACCATGTACAGTTTATACACCATGTACAGTACATACTGCATGTGCAGTATATACACCATATACAGTACATACACCATGTACAATAAATACACCACACAGTATATACACCATGCACAGAACATACACCATGCGTGATATAAACATCATACACTGTATATACACCATGTACAGTATATACACCATGTACAGGTCATGCACCATGTACAGTACATATACCATGCACAGTATATACACCATGTACAGTACGTACACCATGTACAATACAGATACCACACACAGTATATACACCATGTAAAGTACATGCTCCATGCACAATATATACACCATTCACAGTATATACACCTTGCACAGTACATACACCATTTTCAGTATATGCTGCTTGTGCAGTGCATACTCCATGCACAGCATATACACCCTGTACAATACATACACAACGTATAGTACATACACCATGTACAGCACATACACGATGTACATAACATACACCACACACTATATATACATAACATACACCACACACTATATATACACCAGATAAAGTACATACACTATGTACAGTACGTTCACCATTTACAGTACATACACTATGTACAGTATATACACCATGCACAGTACATACACCATGCACAGTGTTTACACCATGTACAATACATACACCACACACAGTAAATACACCATGCAGAGTACATACAGCATGTTCAGTACATGCTTCTTGTGTACTGCATACACCATGCACAGTATATGCACCATACACAGTATATACACAATGTACAGTACATTCACCATGCACAGTATATAAACCAAATACAGCCTGTACATGTTGTAGAATACATACACCACATGCAGTATATACACCATGCATAGTACATACACCATGCACAGTATAGACACCATGTACAATACATACACCATGCACAGTATATGCACCATTTACAGTACATACACAATGTACAGTACATACACTATGTACAGTATATACACCATGTACAGTACATTCACCATGCACAGTATATAAACTATATACAGACCATCCATATTGTAGAATACATACACCACACACAGTATATACACCATGCACAGTACATACACCATGCACGGTATATACACCATGTACAGTACATACGCAATGAACTGTGCATACACCATGTATGATGCATACACCACACACTTTATACACCATGTACAGTACATACACTATGTGCAGTATATACACCATGCACAGTACATACACTATGTACTGTACATACACAAAGAACAGTATATACACCATGCACAGTACATACACCATGCACAGTGTATACACCATATACAGTACGTACACCATGTACAATGCATACACCGCACACAGTATATACAACATGCACAATACATACACCATGCATGGTATATACATCATGCACTGTATATACACCATGTGCAGTACATACACCATGTACAGTATATACACCATGTATAGAACATCCACCATTCACAGTATATACACCATATAAACCATGCTCCATGAGCAATATATACACCATGCACAGTATGTGCACCTGTTCAATACATACACCACATACAGTATGTACACCATGCACGGTACATGCACAATGCTCGGTATATGCTCCTTGTGCAGTGCATACACCATGCACAGTATATACACCAGGTACAGTACATACACTTTGTACAGTACATACACCGTTTAGAGTACATACACCATGTGCAATACATACACACACACTATATACACCATGTACAGTGCATACATCATATACAGTACATATATTGTGTACAAGTGCATACACTATGCACAGTACATACACCATGTACAGTATGTACACAATGCACAGTATATACACCATGTACAGTACATTCACCATGCACAGTGCGTACACCATATATAGTATGTACATTGTGCACAGTATATACACCATGTACAGTATATACACCATGTACAGCACATACCCCATGTACAATACATACTCCAAACACACTCTACACACCATGTGCAGTACATACACCATGTACAGTATATACACCATGCACAGTATATTCACCATGTACAGTACATAGAAAATGTACAGTATATTCACCATGTACAGCACATACACCATGTACAATACATACACCACACACACACACTATATACACTATGTACAGTACTTTTATCATGCACAGTGCATACACCATGTACAAATGTACAGTATGTACACCATGTACAAATGTACAGTATGTACACCATACACAGTATATGCACCATGTGCAGTACATACACGATGTATGGACTATACACCATGTACAGTACATGCACCATGTACAGTGTATACATCTTGTAAAGTGCATACACCATGCACAGCATATACATCATGTACAGTATGTATACCATGTACAGTACATACACCATGCTCAGTATATACACCATGCACAGCAAAGACACCATGTACAATAAATAAACCATACATAGTATATACATCATGCACAGTAAATACACCATGTTCAATGCATACACCATGTACAGTACATACACCTTGTACAGTGCATACACCATGCACAGTATGTACACCATGCACAGTACATACACCATGCACAGTATATACTCCATGTACAAAATATACACCATGCCCAGTATATAGACCATGTACAATACATATACCATACACAGTATATACATCATGTATAGTGCATAAACCATGTTCAGTATATGATCATTATGCAGTGTATACAGCATGCACACTATATACACCATGCATAGTACATACACCATGCACAGTATAGACACAATGTACAATACATACACCATGCACAGTATAGACACCATGTAAAGTACGTACACCATGTACAAGACATACACCACACACAGTATATACACCATGCATAGTACATACATCATGCACAGTATAGACACCATGTACAATACATACACCATGCACAGTATATACACCATTTACAGTACATACACAATGTACAGTACATACACCATGTACAGTATATACACCATGTACAGTATATACCCATGCACAGTATATACACCATGTACAGTATGTACACCATGTACAATACAGACACCACACACAGTATATACACCATGTAAAGTACATGCTCCATGCACAATATATACGCTATGCACAGTATATACACCATGTACAATACATAGACCACACACAGTATATACACCATGCAGAGTACATACACCATGTTCGGTAAATGCTCCTTGTGCAGTGCATACACCATGCACAGTATATACACCATGCACAGTATGTACACCATGTGCAGTATATACACCATGTACAGTACATACTGCATGTGCAGTATATACACCATATACAGTACATACAACATGTACAGTACGTTCACCATTTACAGTACATACACTATGTACAGTATATACACCATGCACAGTACATACACCATGCACAGTGTTTACACCATGTACAGTATGTACACCATGTACAATACATACCCCGCACACAGTATATACACCATGTACAGTACATACACCATGCACAGTATATACACCATGTACAATACATACACCACACACAGTAAATACACCATGCAGAGTACATACAGCATGTTCAGTACATGCTCCTTGTGCAGTGCATACACCATGCACAGTATATGCACCATACACAGTATATACACAATGTACAGTACATTCACCATGCACAGTATATAAACAAAATACAGCCTGTACATGTTGTAGAATACATACACCACATGCAGTATATACACCATGCACAGTACATACATCATGCATGGTATATACATCATACACTGTATATACACCATGTACAGTATATACACCATGTACAGGTCATGCACCATGTACAGTACATACACCATGCACAGTATATACACCATGTACAGTACGTACACCATGTACAATACAGATACCACACACAGTATATACACCATGTAAAGTACATGCTCCATGCACAATATATACACCATTCACAGTATATACACCTTGCACAGTACATACACCATTTTCAGTATATGCTGCTTGTGCAGTGCATACTCCATGCACAGCATATACACCATGTACAATACATACACAACGCATAGTACATACACCATGTACAGCACATACACGATGTACATAACATACACCACACACTATATATACATAACATATACCACACACTATATATACACCAGATAAAGTACATACACTATGTACAGTACATTCACCATTTACAGTGCATACACCATGCACAGTATATACACCATGCACAGTAAATACACAATGCACAGTGTTTACACCATGTACAGTACGTACACCATGTACAATACATACTGCGCACATAGTATATACACCACGTACAGTACATACAGAAGGCACAGTATATACACCATGTATAATACATACACCACACACAGTAAATACACCATGCAGAGTACATACAGCATGTTCAGTACATGCTCCTTGTGCAGTGCATACACCATGCACAGTATATACACCATACACAGTATATACACAATGTACAGTGCATACACCATGCACAGTTTATAAACAATATACAGACTGTACATGTTGTAGAATACATGCACCACATACAGTATATACACCATGCACAGTACATACACCATGCATGGTATATACACCATGTACAGTACATACGCAATGCACAGTACATACACCATGTATAGCACATACACCATTGTAAAATACATACACCACACACTATATACACCATGTACTGTACATACACCATGTACAGTACATACACTATGTACAGTATATAAACCATGCACAGTACATACACTAAGTACAGTATATACACCATGCATAGTATATACATCATTACAGTACATACACCATGTAAAATGCATACGCTGCACACAGTATATACACCATGTACAGTACATACACCATGCACAGTATAGATACCATGTACAAAACATATACCATACACAGTATATACACCATGCAGAGTACATCCACCATGTTCAGTGCATGCTCCTTGTGAAGCGCATACACCATGCACAGTATATACACCATACACAGTATATACACCATGTAGATTATATACAGAATGTAAAGTACATTCACCATGCACAGTATATAAATCATTCACAGTTTTGCACTTGTTTTTCTATCATTTTGAGTCATTTTTGTAGTGTATAACTGTTGTAGTCTACCCACTAAAGTCCGCTAGCCTGTTTATAGCATTTACAGTGTTTTCTGAAAAAAAAAAAAAAAAGAAAAAATATTCTCTATTCCTGCCTTTGCTGAACTAGATTAGTCCAGATTTCAGGCTTTGCTAAATTCTGGACTGTGGTATAGATTCCTGAGTTGCCCATATCCTTACTTGGATAGGAGGAAGCTTCTCTGTTCTCCAATGAGAGTGGGGAGGTTTGAGCAGCCTATCTGTCCCTGGAGGAGTGGTCTCAGCCCTGAAACTAGTAGCCTATTGGCCATTTTGGGCAATTTCTATCTCTTTCAGTTTCCCTGCTTTAAAACTTGCATTTGTGTGGTTTTGCACCAGTATACAACTCAGCACACCTCCTCGTGGTGTCCTGCAGAGTGATACAGGCAACAGAGAGACCCAAGAGAGACTTTTCCAGATTTAAGTATTTTTTCTCTTTTTTTTTTGCTCTGACTGCCTTTTCCCACCTAAAAAGTGAGTTTCTAACTGATTTGTGCTTTAAAAAGTTTAAATTGCATTGCCTTTCTGCATTTTACAGTTTTACATTTATTTTTCTGTCATTTTAAGTCATTTTTGTATTGTATAACTGTTGCATGCTACACACTAAAGGGCGCTAACCGGTTTATAGCATTTACAGTGTTTTCTGATTGTTTTTCTGCTGTTTCCTGAAAAAAAAACAACTCTTTTCCCGCCTTTGCTGAACTAGATTAGGCATATTTCAGGCTTTGCTGAATTCCAAACTGTGGTATAGTTTCCTGAGTTGCCCATATCCTTACTTGGATAGGAGGAAGCTTCTCTGTTCACCAGTGAGAGTGGAGAGCTTTGAGCAGCCTATCTGTCCCTGAAGGAGTGGTCTCAGCCCTGAAACTAGTAGCTTATTGGCCGTTTTGGGTCAATTCCTATCTCTTTCAGTTTCCCTGCTTTAAAACCCACATTTGCATGGTTTTGCACCAGTATACAACTCAGCCCAGCTCCTTGTGGTGTCCTGCAGAGTGATACAGGCAACAGAGAGACCCAAGAGAGATTTTTCCCTGTTTTTTTGCTCCAACTGCCTTTTCCCGCCTAAAAAGTGAGTTTCTAATTGATCTGTGCTTTAAAAAGTTTAAAATTGCGTTGCCTTTCTGCATTTTACAGTTTTGCCCTTGTTTTTCTATCATTTTAAGTCGTTTTTGTATTGTATAACTGTTGTAGGCTACACACTAAAGTGTGCTAGCCTGTTTATAGCATTTACAGTGTTTTCTGAGTGTTTTTCTGCTGTTTCCTGGAAAAAATATTCTCTTTTCCCACCTTTGCTGAACTAGATTAGTCCAGATTTCAGGCTTTGCTGAATTCCGGACTGTGGTATATTTTCCTGAGTTGCCCATATCCTTACTTGGATAGGAGGAAGCTTCTCTGTTCACCAGTGAGAGTGGGGAGCTTTGAGCAGCCTATCTGTTCCTAGAGGAGTGGTCTCAGTGCTGAAACTAGTAGCTTATTGGCCATTTGGGGTCAATTCCTATCTCTTTCAGTTTCCCTGCTTAAAATCCCACATTTGAGCGGTTTTGCGCGATTTTGCACATACTGCAGCATTGGGCAGCGCCGCTTAAACAGGTTTAAACTGTTCCTGGCTCCACAAAGTCTAATCTTCACTTTTTCCCTTAGAACTGCTCTAAATTTCAAAATAAACACTCTATTTTCATTCTAAAACCCTGCACTTCCTCGCATAAGTAATCTTACAGGTAAACACTAATAAACTTAAGCACTACACCCTCTTATACTCCTTTTAAGTACTTGCTCCCTATTGGTCCTTTCTGATCAGTCAATAAGTAGTTCCCTATACTATTCAGGCATGTCCAAAGGTCAGTTTCGGGTTTACTCCCCAGTTCAGCTGGTGAATCTGGGAATCTTGAGGCAATGTTACAACTGCCTTATGTACACAGACCACCTTCTCCTCCTCCCAAGAAGCTCAAATATATGTGAGAGATGCAACTATATAGCCAAACTGGAGGCTGAGCTCTCTCAACCCAGTACTGGCACAACCAGTCAGGAAGAAAAGGTAACCACACGCACCACAAATCCAGTCTCACATAGACCTATTGTATCAGCAAACCAAACACATAAACACACAAAAACATACTCGGATGCTCTAAAGAAAAATCTGCCTGAGCAGCAGAGACCTGCAAAGCAGACATCTAAGCAACCCCTACCACGCAACAATACCCACGTAGCACATAGCTCACAAAGTCAGTGTGCCACACAGTCACAGCCCTTAAGGCTAAACAACACACCTAATACACTTGTAATAGGTGAATCTATTGTCAGACACACTGACGACCCACTCACCAGACTAAACAAGGAGAAGGTCACTGTAAGCTGCCTGTCAGGTGCCAGGATCCACAACATAACACATGCACTCAGTTCACTCCAAAGCAACTACAAATATGACTCTGTCATTGTCCATGCTGGTGTGAATGACCTGAGACGTACCTCCCTGGACTACATGAAAAGAGACATAGAGGAGTTCTCTGATCATGTAGCCCAGGCCGGTTTGACCCTGACCTCGAGTAGCATCTTGCCATCACCAAGAATGATGCCACAGTATAAAGACAAAATGATCAATTTTAACAATTGGCTAAAGTATTGGTGTCATTCAAAGGGGATCCAGTGTCTGTCAGCCTAGGATGACATGCTCGACAAGCCACGTTGCTTCACTAGGGACGGCTTGCACCTGTCACCCCCTGGTTTTTGAATGTTGGCAAAGGCTCTTGCCTCCCCCATAGTGCCTTTTTTAGGCAAGGCTCAAAAGACAAACCCACCTCCATAGACAACACAAAGAAAAAAAAAACTAAGGGTAATGCTGCTCAGTGCCAGAAGTCTAAACCTCAAGATGCATGCACTCGAGACTCTCCTCAGTATGGAGAATATCGATATCTGTGCAGTAACAGAAACCTGGTTCATGGCTCCCGAAAGCACCCCAGCACTACCAGGTTATACTTCATACCATGCTTTTTGGCCCCAAAACTCGGACCGAACTACAAAATGAGGGGGAGTATCCATATTCATCAAAGATACTCACACCTCCAGGTTAGTGGCACTGCACAAAGCCTCAGAGACCATCCATGTGCAACTAACAGTGGGCAAAACTGCCTTTCAGTTTGTAGCCTACTACAGACCACCCTCTCAAACACAGGAACCCCACTCGGCTTTCCTGAGAACACTGGAGAATATGAAGGTCTCTCCAAACACCATTATATTGGGTGACTTCCACTACCCAAACATTTATTGGGAAAACTACTCAAGCCCCAATACCCACGCCCAACGGTTCCTAGAATTTATAAACTCAAATGCTATGGAACCACTGGTTACCACTCCCACAAGAGGGGAAAACATATTGGACCTGGTCATCACCAACATGGGGTCTCTATCTTCCACACCAGAGGTATACCCCTCATTGGTAAGATCAGACCATAAATTAATCTCACTGGACATCCATATTCCGTCCCCACCCCCAGCCAAGAAATCCACGGTGAAAAACTTCTCAAAAGCAAACTTCACACTTCTCAAAACCGAGGTGGAATCCTTCAAAGCCCCCAGGCCAGTGGAAAATATGACCCAAAATGCAGAATCCTTTACAAAAGCATTCTATGGACACCTACAGGAATGCATGGAGCATGCTATCCCAAATAAAACCAAGACTTACTCCTCCAAAGGCAGGAGACCTGTCTGGTGTGCCCCGGCCATAAATAAGCTATACAACAGAAGGAGGAAGCTACTACATGATAGAGCAAAATCCCAAAAAGCGAAGGCATCTCTGATCAGTACTAGCAAGAAACTACGATCCCTCATAAAATCATCCAAGGCCAGCTTCGAAAGAAAAATTGCACAAGACACTAAAGATAATCACAAGGCCTTCTTTAGTTATGTCAGGAACCTGGGAGATGACTCCCAGATATGCTCTGAGTTAGTGCAAAATGACAAAAATACACTGAACCCACAGACATTGCCAACATCCTGGCAGAAAGGTTCAGTGCAAACTTCTCCCCCCTTCCCCCCAAAAGAGAAAATGTCTATCCCAACAGAGTGTAGCCTCCATGAGATCACAGATACATAGGTGAGAGCTGCCCTCTCCAAAGCAAAAAACACAGCATCAATGGGACCAGACGGTGTCCCGGGCTGCGTCTTACACGAGCTCCAAGAAGAACCAAACCCTCACATAAAGTCACTGTTCAATCTCAGCCTTACTACAGGATATGTACCCAAGGAATGGCATACAGCAACAGTGGTCCCGTTCCACAAAGGTGGTGCCACAACGGACCCTGGAAACTATTGCCCTATAAGCCTGACTAGCCTGGTCTGCAAGGCTATGGAGCGTATTATCATGGAAATCATAAACAAAGACATTGAGAACCTCCAGACACTGGATCCTACCCAATTCAGCTTTGTTAAGGGCAGATCTTGCCTCTTGAACCTGGTTGACATCTTTGAAACAGTTACCAAAGCCATAGATGAAGGGAAGGTAGTCCACACAGCCTACCTGGACCTCACAAAAGCCTTTGACACAGTACCCCACTTGGGCATCATAAATAAGCTCACCAGCTTAAATATCAACCTCTATGTCACAAGATGGGTTGCAAACTGGCTCAGGGATAGAACCCACATGGTCAGAATTGCAGGTGCCATATCAGACTAAAAACCATTTACAAGTGGCATCCCACAAGGCTCAGTCCTGGGACCTCTCTTGTTCGGTATATATTTCTCCGAGGTACAGGCTAACACGGGTGGACTATTGCTGACCAAGTTCGCAGATGACTGCAAACTGGGTGCCATAATAGACTCTCTGGCTGACACAAGCATCCTCCAAAAGGGTCTCACAGAGACGGAGAACTGGTGCCAGAGCCATGGCCTAAAGCTAAATGCCAAAAAGTGCATAGTCATCCCATTTGGGAAAAACAAAGTGCCCACAAATTACCACATAGCTAGTAATCCATTAAGTACAGAAGAAGTAATTAGGGACTTGGGGACCCAAGTAGATAGTAATCTCTCCTTTGACAATCATGTTGCCAAAGTGGTTAGAAAGACCTTCTATATAGCCCACCTTATCACAAAAGGGTTCACATCTAGATCAAGAGAGGCCATTGTGCCCCTCTACTCATCACTTATCAGGCCCATAATTGAGTACAATGCCACTTTTGGGATGTACCTTACCCGACACCTGCAGCAACTGGAAAGAACCCAAAAGTACCTCACCAAGAGGAAAAAGGGACTCAAACAGATGCCCTATGCAGTTTGGCTAAAGAAACTCCAGCTGTACTCAGTTGCGTACCGCCTACTTGGAGGCGATCTGTGCCTGACGTATAAGGCCATGTCCAACCCAGAATTAATGGACATGCTCCACCTCAGGAAATCCAAATCCCTTAGAGCTACACAGTCCAGGGACTTGAACCTCAGCACAGAAATAAATAGGACATGCTGGAGGGACAGATTCATATCTCAGAGGCTCCCCTCACTCTGGAACAAAATCCCAATCCATGTTAGGCAGAGCCCCTCACTGACACTCTTCAAGAGAAATCTTGACGAGTGGATGGGAGATGGTAAGTTTACCCCTGGGATCTCTTCTGTGTCCCTGCTGGACAGAGGTACAGTAAACTAACCTTAATAGGGCTACCCTCTGTGACCTTCTATACAGAGGCGCAGTCAACTAATCTAAAAGGGTGGCGAAAGCCAAACACACTCTGGCTAGGCTTATAAATGCCCTAGGGCAGATAGCCTAGTATCAACCTATGAACCTATGAACCTATATACAGTGCGTACACCATGTACAATACATACACCACACACAGTGTATAAACCATGCACAGTAAATACACCATGCAAGGTATATACATCATGCACTGTATATACACCATGTACAGTATATACACCATGTTCAGAACATACACCATGTACAGTACATACACCACACAATGTATATACACCATGCACAGTACATACACCATGCTCAGTATATACACCATGTAAAGTATATGCTCCATGCACAATATATACACCATGCACAGTATTTATATGATGTACATTACATACACCACTCACAGTATGTACACCATGCACAGTACATACACCATGTTCAGTATAAGCTCCTTGTGCAGTGCATACACCATGCACAGTATATACACCATATACAGTACGTACACCATGTACAACACATGCACAATGTACAGTATATACACCATTCACAGTGCATACACCATGCATGTTATACACACCATGCACTGCATATACACCATGTACAGTGCATGCACCATGTACAGTATATAAGCCATGTACAGAACATACACCATGTACAGTATATATACCATGCACAGTATATACACCATGTACAGTACATACACCATGCACAGCATATACACCATGTACAGTATGTACAACATGTACTATACAGATGCCACACACAGTATATACACCATGTAAAGTACATGATCCATGCATAATATATATGCCATGCACAGTATATAGGTTCATAGGTTCATAGGTTGGTACTAGGCTATCAGCCCTAGGGCCTATACAAGCCTAGCCATAACAATTCCCTGGCTATTTCTTCCCACACTATTTACTTCCCTGGACCCCTGTCTAGCAGGGCGACTGACGTGATCCCTGGGGTGAATTTCCTTTCTCCCATCCAATCGTCAAGGTTCCTTTTGAAGAGGACCAAAGAGGCACTCTGCTTGACATATATGGGCAATCTATTCCAGAGTCTAGGGAGTCTCTGGGTCAGGAACCTATCCCTCCAGCAGGTTTTGTTTATTGTGATGACAAAGTTTAGATCCCTGGAGCGTGTGGCTCTGAGGGATTGGGATTTCTTTAAGTGTAGCATGTCCAACAGCTCTGGGTTTGACATGGCCTTGTCTGTTAAGCAAAGATTGCCTGTGAGTAGACGATATGCGACAGAGTATAGCTGGAGTTTTTTAAGGCGGTCAGCGTAGGGCATCTGCTTTAGGCCTGCGATTCTTTTAGTGAGGTATTTCTGTGGCCTTTCCAGTTGTTGCAGATGTCTTGAGAGGTACATACCAAATGGGGCATTGTATTCTATAATGGGTCTAATGAGGGATGAGTACAGTGGGACAATGACCTCCTTTTTTCTGGATGAAAAGCCCTTAGTGATGAGGTGTGCCACATAGAAGGATTTCCTGACTGTTGTGGCGATGTGCTTATTGAAGGTTAGACCACTGTCCACCTGTGTCCCTAAGTCTCTTATCAAACTTTCGGTGTTTAGTGTACTGCCACCTATATGGTAATTCATGGATACATGTTTTTTCCCAAAGGGGATAACTATACATTTCTTGGCATTGAGCTTGAGCCCATGGCTCTGGCACCAAGCATCTGTTTCTGTAAGACCCTTTTTAGAGTATCCACATCATTTGGGGATTCAATAATGGCTCCCAGTTTGCAGTCATCTGCAAACTTTGTTATCCAGAGTCCCTTTGTGTTGGCCTGTACTTGAAAGAAGTAGATGCCAAACAAGAGCAGTCCCAGGACTGAACCCTGAGGTACTCCACTTGTCACTTGTCTGGAGCTGGATTTGGAGTCGGCTACTTTTACAGTGTGGGTTCTATCAGTAAGCCAGTTAGCAACCCATTGGGTGACGTAGGGATTAATGCCCAGCTTAGTAAGTTTATCTATCATTCCAGAGTGGGGGATGGTGTCAAAGGCCTTGGCAAGGTCTAGATAGGCTGTGTGGACCACCTTACTCTTGTCCATGGCTCTGGAGACTTATTCGAAGAAGTCAATCAAGTTCAGGAGACAAGATCGGCCCTTCACGAACCCAAACTGGATGGGGTCCAGTGTTTGAAGGTTGCCAATGTCTTTGTTTATAAGTTCCATGATAATACGCTCCATGGCCTTGCAGATAACTCTTGTCAGACTGATGGGATGGTAGTTTCCGGGATCCAAGGTGGATCCCCTCTTGTGGTGTGGGATAACTGTAGCTGTGCACCACTCAGTGGGCATGAAACCTGAGGTGAGGCTATGATTAAACATTGACCCATACAGGGCAAGATGAGCTTGGCCAGTCCAGGAAGCTCGTTGGGCAACTGACCGAGCTGATAGACCTGCTGACACCCTTGTGTAACACCCTGGTAGGAATGTATTCACAAGCATCCCAGAGGACAGGAAGTGGAAATGGTGAGCCGAGAGGGCAGAAAAGTAAGAAGAAGAGAGAGCTGATGGGTGATGGGTTATACGCCGGTGACTCTTCAGAACCAAATGGTGGAACTTTTAACCTAACTTTTACACCAGAGGTGTTACAGGACTGTGGAAATAGAATTAATCGATCGTAAAGTGTTGGCACTAGTTCACAACAAGGGGGTGTTGCCATTTCAGGTACTGTTTCTCCTGGTAGACCTGTTGTAACGAAAGAGTGGTTAAACAAAAGTATTTGTTTTAAATTTGATATGAATTGCTCAAAAGGGAAAAGAAATGGTGATTCATACAGTAAAATGATTGATAACCTGTCAAAGAATATGTTTAAATATAAAACCTTACATATTGAAAATGCATATCTCATTGAATGTATCAAGAGAAATGTTGTTCCTAAAGGTCTTAGAATGTACAAATATCCTAATAATGTACAAATAGGTTCAGCATTTCATATGGAATTGCTGTAGGTTTTTAATAATAGTGGTTTAGATATTTTAAAATTAATTATTAAGGAAAATAACAGAAATTTAACTGTTTTACAGAATGATATAGAAGTATTGGAGGGGCTTATAAAGGATGATTCGTTTTTTGATATTAAACAAGAGAGAGATAAATTTTATAAAATAAGAGGTGAAATAGATGAAAAATGTACTGGATTAATTAATAGAAAAATGGAGAAATTAAAACGTGATTTGGTTGATTATGAAAATGAAGTAAGTTATCCTAAACCAGGTACTTATGGAAACTTATATAATGGAAATAAAGGATTTAATAGGAATAACAATTATTATAACAATAAAAATACTAATGGAAAAAGAAGTGAAAGGGAATTTGATGAAATGGGAGAGAGATGGAGAGATGATTTGTATGATAAAGAATTTCCCCCACTAGAGAGGGTAAGGACAAATAGTGAAATAGATGGATTGCCAAATGAAAATTTTCCCATGGGGGGGAGAAGGGGGGGGAGAGATATTAAATATATGTACCCTGGACTCAGAATCTTTAAACAATATTAACATAAATGAGTATGATATAAATGATGAAAGTATTATTAATACTTTAAATGGTTTTACTATCTATAATTATAGTGATGTGAAGCTTCAAGAAGAACATTTTAGCTTATTAGGAAAAGGTTTTAAATTTATTCCACAAGTTAAAGGGGAACTCACAACTACACTCCTTGACTTAAAATTATTTTTGAGAAAAGTTAACTTAAAATTAATATATGGTAGGAATGATCAACAAACAAATCCATATTATATTGACAAAACTCTAGTGAAATACTCAGTTTTCAATCCCCCATTGCATCCACAACTTAAAAATGTGGAGAATGTTATGGAAGCAGAAATAAGAAAAACATATAAAAAGATGGGAAATGATATGAACCTCAGTAAGGAGGAATTTAAAGCATTGAATGAATTAAAGAATAATTCTAAGATAAGAATAATGAAACCCGATAAGGGAGGGGGAGCAGTTATTATGGACACCATTACCTATGAAGGGATAATGAATCAAATCTTGAGAGATGAGAATAAATATAGGGTGGTGTCCAGAAATGAAATTTGCTTAGCCTATAAGAGGATAGATATGGAACTAGAGGGTATGTATAGTGAATTAATTATTGATGGAAATATGTTAACATATTTAAAAGTGGAAAAAATGAAAATACCAGTTATTTATGGCATCCCCAAAGTCCATAAAAAATGTGGCAGACCCACCGCTGAGACCTATTGTCTCAGCAGATGGTTCAAAAACATTACCTTTGGCTAAATTTATAGATAGTAAAACAAAACATATATGGATAAATAAGTTAGCTATATTAAAAGATTCATGGGATTTATTAAGGATGATAGACAATAGTACGTATACTGCAAACTTACTATTTGTAACAATAGACATAATAGATTTATTCTCATCTATTCCCTGTTTAGAAGGTATGAATATGTTTGAAGAAGAAATATTTATGGATAATATATTGACACATAATGACAAAATAATTTGCACAGGCTTGATGGACATGGTACTTAAAAATAATTTCCTATTATTTAATGGGGGATTTTTCCAACAAACGCAGGGTGTAGCCATGGGAGCAGCCTGTGCACCTACATATGCAAACATTGTGCTGGCTAACTGGGAAGAAAAATATGTCCTTAAATCGGAGTTCCATGTTTATTGGAACCTATATAAGAGGTTCCTAGATGATATAGTTATATTCTGGGTAGGAGGAAAAGAAAAATTGGAAGAATTTATAAAATATATCAGTCAAACTACTGATTTTCTTAAATTCACCTATAATGTTTCTGAGAAGGTTTTACAATATTTAGACATAGAAATATTTAAAAGTGAAGGTATATTTGCATCTTAAGTATATAGAAAAGTAACTTATTATAGTTCTTATCTGCACTACAGCAGCGCACACCCAGTACATAGCAAAAGAAATATAATAAAAGGCCAATTTGTGAGGGGGTCATGAATGACAAGTAAATTGGAAGATTTTAAGGTAGAATGTGACTTATTAGAAGGTATGTTCCTAGACAGAGGATATGATAGAAGCTTGGTTAATAGTATTAGGTCTGAAATAGAAAACGGAAGAACGGGAAAATTTGAGCCCATTTTAGGCATCAAGGAGACTAAGGACAATTATGTGGTAAAAAAATAATAATGCTAGTTTACAAGAAGAATATAAACTTTCCTTTATATTAGAGTATAATGGTTTGAATCAGAGCATTAAATCAGTCTTTTATAGAGAATGGGAAAGATTTATGGCTCTTACTGATTTGGAAGACTTACCTAGAGGTACTCCAAGGGTAGTATATAAAAATGCAAATAATATAAAGGAATATTTAGAACAAAAGAAAAAGGAAACTAATAATATAAGAACCAGCTTGAATAACAAAAAGGGTACATTTAAATGTGAGAAATGTGGTCAATGTAAATATATAGCAAATAAGGAGAATATATATGTTGAGAGTAGAGGTAAATTGATTAAGAGCAATGGATTATACAACTGTGATACTAAAGGATTAGTGTATCTTGCCACCTGTATCAAATGTGGGTCCTTCTACGTAGGTAAAACGGAGAGAACTTTAAAAAGAATTTATGAGCATACCTATGATATTACAAAAATGAAAGAGACTAATGCATTGTATAGACACAGGAGGGTATGTGAAGACAGTATATTCCATTTTTTTGTAATTGAACATATAAAGAATAACATCAGAGGGGGACCATGGGAGGACACCATATGATATAGAGAATTATGGTGGCAGATCACGCTGGAAGCAAATAAATCCCCAGGTTTAAAATGAATATATCTCAATTTTACCTCTACTGAAACTAAAAGCAGCTAAAATATAATTTTAAGTGCAATAGAATATTTGGTCAATAGATGGTGCTGTTGGATTAATTCTTGCTATATGAATGTGAATTTTCTAAATGTGTTTATATATTTAAATATGTATTATAAATGAGAAAAATATATTTAGAGCCTTCAATATGAATGGAATTGATTTTAAAGTGATTAATAGATATAAATTAAAGTTTTTTTTAGAGAAATTGGATGTATTTATGTGATTAAATGAATTGTATTTTAATATTCATGAGCTTTTAGATGTATACTGATTTATTTATTTGAATTAATTGATGTTATTTGATTGGAAAATGGAAATGAAGGAAGTATATAATGGATTTTAATTAATGATGTAAGAGATTATCTGATGAAGTCCAGTGGATAGGACGAAAACGCCTTGATTTTGGAATTGTGTTAATAAACTGTGCTTTGCATTTCACTTTTGACTGTGGTGGAATCTATTGTGCTTTGTGACATTCTACAGAAAACTGCCTGTTTTTCTTGGCTACTGTTGAGATTTGTTTTTTGGTATGATTAAACATGACACTTAGGTGAGGTGCCAGTTCATATTGTAGTTCATGTAGTACACAGCCCGGGATGTCATCTGGTCCCATGGATGCTGTATTCTTAGCTTTGGAGAGTGCGTTTTTTACCTGTGTGGCCATTATTACCAGAATTTGGCAATCTTCTGGTATTGAGATGGGCCATTTTGGGGGTGAGAGGGGGGTGAAGTTGGCACTGAATCAATCTGCCAGGATACTGGCAATATCCTTGGGATCAGTATATTTAATGCCATTCTGTTTTAGCTCAGAGCAAATCTGAGCATTGCCATTTAGATTCTTGACATAGTTATAGAATGCCTTGTTGTTGTCTTTGGAATCTTTGGCAATTTTATTTTCGTAACTAGCTTTGGAGGATTCTATGAGGGATCTCAGTTTCTTACTGAGGCTGGTAAGGAAGTTTTTTGCATCCTGGGATTTCCTCTTTTCTACAACAGTTTCTTCCTTTTGTTGTAAAGTTTGTTTATGGCAGGGGACCACCAGATTGGCTTCTTTTTTTTGGATGAGAGCATCTTGGTTCTATTTGGGATGGCACGATTTATGCATGAGTGGATGTGCTCGTACAGTGCCTTAGTGTAGGATTCAGCAGTTGAACTTTCAGCTCCCATCTGCATGGGTGTCATGAAGTTTGTCACTTCTGACTTGAGTAGCATGAAGTTGGCTTTGGAGAAGTTTTTTATGGAAGTTTCCTTACTGGGAGGTGGGGGTGGAATGTGGATGTTAAGGGTGATTAGCTTATGGTCAGATGTGACTAACGAGGGGGTGACCATAGGTGTGGAGCATCAATTTCCCATGTTGGTAATGACCAGGTCTAGGATATTGGAGCCCCTGGTGGGACTATGGATTAGTTGATCCAGGACATTGGAATTTATGAATTCCAAGAACCGTTGGGCAAAGGTGTTGGTACATGAGTAGCTTTCCCAGTTAATGGCAGGGTAGTTAAAATCACCCAGTATTAGGGTGTTTGGTTCTATCTTAATATTTTCCAGTATGTTTAGAAAGGTGTAGTGAGAATCTTGGGATATGTTGGGGGATCTGTAGCAAGCTACAATTTGGATTGCAGTCTTACCTATTGCTAGTTGCACCTGGAGAATTTCAGACACATTGCGTTGGGCAACTAGCCTGGTGGTGTGAATATCCTTGGTGAATATTGACACTCCTCCACCTTTAGTGTTTCGGTCCTGCTTTGGTGGCCGAAAAGTGTGGTAAGAGTTGTAGCTTGGTATTGCAGGGGTGCTCTCTGGAGCCTTGAACCAGGTCTCAGTTACTGCACAGATATCGATGTTCTCCATTTTTAGGAGTGCCTCGAGAGAGTGCATTTTGAGGTTTAGACTTCTAGCATTGAGTAGCATTACCTTCAGATTTTGCATGCTTGTACCTGTTACGGTGGTGGTTTTGTTCTTTGAACTTTGCCTAAAAAAGGCACTATAGGGGTGGCAAGTGCCTTAGCCAGTAACCCGAATCCCAGAGATGACAGGTGAAGACCATCTCTGGCAAAGCATCGTGGTCTGTCAATCATGTCGTCTCAGGCAGACAGATACTGGATCCGCTTTGAATGACACCAGAAGCTTAGCCAATTGTTGAAGTCAATAATTTTGTCCTTATATTGTGGTATCATACTGGGCAAAGGCAGGATGCTACTCAGGGCTAGGGTCATGCCTGCCTGGGCAACATGATCCGAGAGCTCTTCCATGTCTCTTTTCATGTAGTCCAGGGAGATACGTCTCAAGTCATTCACTCCAACATGGACAATGACAGAGTCATATTTGTACTTGTTGTGGAGTGACTTGAGTGCATGCGTTATGTGGCGTATCCTGGCACCCGACAGGCAGCTGACTGTAATTTTCTCCTTGTTCAACCTGGTGAGAGGGACATCAGTGTTCTGGACTATAGAGTCACTTATGACTAAAGTGTTAGGTACATTGTCTTGCCTTAGGGGCTGTTGCTGGGTGGCACACAGGTGTTTTGAACTATGTGACACTTTGGTTGTGATTGGTGTTTGTTTGCGTTTCCACTTCAGAGGTCCTTGTTGCTTGGGCAGGTTACAGTTAAGGGCCTCTGCATATGTGGATTTAGTGTTGCTATATGTGGGTGTTGGTGGTGTGGGTTTAGAAGGGCTATGTGTTGCTTGAGGTGTAGTGTGGGTGTTAACCTTCTCCTCTTGATTGTCTAGCACAATCTTGGGTGGAGAGAGCTTTGCTTCCATTTTAGCTATGTAAGTGCATCTCTCACAGGTTGTAGTGTTGGGTGGTAGGAGGAGAGGGTTGTCGGTGTACATGAGGCAATTGCTGCATTTCCTCAGTATGCCCAGATTCACCAGGTGGACAGGAGAAATCACCGGAATCTGACCCTTGGACACCATCTACAATACATACACCACACACGTTATATACACCAGACACAGTACATACACCATGTTCAGTATATGCTGCTTGTGCAGTGCATACTCCATGCACAGCATATACACCATGTACAGTACATACAAAATGCATAGTATATACACCATGTACAGCACATACACCATATACAATACATACACCACACACTATATATACACCAGGTAAAGTACATACATTATGTAAAGTACATACACCATTTGCAGTACATACACAATGTACAGTACATACACTATGTACAGTATATATACACCATGCACAGTACATACACCATGCACAGTATATACACCATGTACAGTACATACACCATGGACAGTATATACACCATGTACAATACATACACCACACACAGTATATACACCATGCAGAGTACATACAGCATGACAAATACATGCTCTTTGTGCAGTGCATACGCCATGCACAGTATATACACAATGTACAGTACATACAACATGTAGAGTATATACACCATGTACAGTACATCCACCATGCACAGTATATAATACACCATGTATAGTATATACACCATGTACAGTACATACACCAAGTACAGTATATACACCATGCACAATACATACACCATGCACGGTATATACACCATGCACAGTACATACAACATGTACAGTATATACACCATGTACAGTACATACCCCATGCTCACTATATACACCATATACAGTACATACACCATGTACTATACATACACCACACGAAGTATATACACCATGCACAGTACATACACCATGTACAATATATACACCACACGCAGTATATACACTGTGTATACAGCACATACACCATGTACAATACATACACCACACACTATATATACACCAGGTAAAGTACATACACTATGTACAGTATATACACCATTTACAGTACATACACAATGTACAGTACATACACCATGTACAGTATATACGCCATGTACAGTACATACCCCATGCACAGTATATTCACCATGTACAGTATGTGCACCATGTATAATACAGACACCACACACAGTATATACACCATGTAAAGTACATGCTTCATTCAAAATATATACACCACACACAGTATATACACCATGCAGAATACATACACCATGTTCAGTACATGCTCCTTGTGCAGTGCATACACCATGCACAGTATATACACCATACAGAGTATATACACTGTGTAAGTACATACATCATGCACAGTATATACACCGTGTACAGTACATACCCATTTGCAGTATATACACTATATACAGTTCATCCACCATGTACAATACATACACCACACACAGTATACACACCATGCACAGTACATACACCATGCATGGTATATACATCATACACTGTATATAGACCATGTACAGTACATGCACCATGTAAGGTATATACACCATGTACAGAACATGCACCATGTACAGTATATATACCATGCACAGATTATACACCATGTACAGTACATACACCATGCACAGTATATACACCATGTACAATGCATACACCACACACTATATATACACCAGGTAAAGTATATACACTATGTACAGTACATACACCATTTACAGTGCATACACAATGTACACTACATACACTATGTATAGTATATACACCATGCACAGTACATACACCATGCACAGTATTTACACCATGTACAATACATACACCATGTGCAATACATACACCACACACACAGTATATACACCATGTACAGTACATACGCCATGCAGAGTATATACACCTTGTACACTACATACACCACACACAGTATATACACCATGCAGAGTACATACAGCATGTTCAGTACATGCTCCTTGTGTAGTGCATACACCATGCACAGTATATACACCATACACAGTATATACACAATGTACAGTACATCACCATGTAGAGTACATTCACCATGCACAGTATATAAACTATATACAGACTGTACATATTGTAAAATACATACACCACACAAAGTATATACACCATGCACAGTACATACACCATGCACGGTATATACACCATGTGCAGTGCATACACCATGTAAAATACATAGACCACACACTTTATACACCATGTACAGTACATACACCATGTACAGTACATACACTATGTGCAGTATATAAACCATGCACAGTACATACACTATGTACTGTACATACACTACGTACCCTATATACACCATGCACAGTACATACACCATACACAGTATATACACCATATACAGTATGTACACCATGTACAATGCATACACCGCACAGAGTATATACACCATGCACAGTACATACACCATGCACAGTATATACACCATGTAGAATACATACATCACTCACAGTGTATACACCATGCAGAGTATATACACCAGGTTCAGTGCATGTGCCTTGTGCAGTGCATACACCATGCACAGTATATACACCATACACAGTATATACACCATGTAGATTATATAAACCCTGCACAGTGCATTCACCATGAACAGTATATAAACCATATACTGTACATACACCATGTACAATACATACACCACACACAGTATATACACCATGCACAGTACATACACCATGCATGGTATATACATCATGCACTGTATATACACCATGTGCAGTACATACACCATGTACAGTATATACACCATGTACAGAACATACACCATGCACAGTATATACACCATATAAACCATGCTCAATGCACAATATATACCCCATGCACAGTATGTACACCTGTTCAATAGATACACCACATACAGTATGTACACCATGCACGGTACATACACCATGCTCGGTATATGCTCCTTGTGCAGTGCATACACCATGCACAGTATATACACCAGGTACATGACATACACTTTGTACAGTACATACACCATTTACAGTACATACACCATGTGCAATACATACACCACACACACTATATACACCATGTACAGTGCATAAATCATGTACAGTACATATATTATGTACAAGTGTATACACTATGCACAGTACATACACCGTGTAGAGTATGTACACAATGCACAGTATATACACCATGCACAGTATATACTCCATGTACAGTACATAAATCATGTACAATACATGCATCACAAACAGTGAAAACACCATGTACAGTACATGCACCATGTACAACACATACATGTTATGCAGTGCATACACCATGCACAGTATATACACCATGTACAGTACATTCACCATGCACAGTGCATACACCATATACAGTATGTACATCATGCAGAGTACATACACCATGTAAAGCATATACACCATGTACAGCACATACACCATGTACAATACATACTCCACACACACTCTATACACCATGTGCAGTACATACACCATGTACAGTATATACACCATGCACAGTATATTCACCATGTACAGTACATACACCATGTACAGTATATTCACCATGTACAATACATACACCACACACACACACACACACACACACACACACACACACACTATATATACACCATGTATAGTACTTTTAACATGCACAGTGCATACACCATGTACAGTATGTACACCATACACAGTACATACACAATGTACAAAATATACACCATGTGCAGCACAAACACCATGTACAATACATACTCCACGCACACTCTATACACCATGTACAATACATACACCATGTACAGTACATACACCATGTACAGTATATGCACCATGTACAGTATATTCACCATGCACAGCATATTCACCATGTACAGTACATTCATCATGTACAGCACATACACCATGTACAATACATAAACCATGCACAGTACATACACCATGTACAGTATGTACACCATACACAGTATACCCACCATTTACAGTACAACCACGATGTAAAGAATATACACCATGTACAGTACATATGCCATGTACAGTGCATACATCTTGTAAAGTGCATACACCATGCACAGCATATACACCATCTACAGTATGTACACCATGTACAGTACATACACCATGCACAATATATACACCATGTACAGCAAAGACACCATGTACAATAAATATACCATATATAGTATATACACCATGCACAGTAAATACAACATGTTCAATGCATACACCATGTACAGTACATACACCTTGTACAGTGCATACACCATGCACAGTATGTACACCATGCATGGTACATACAACATGCTCGATATATTCTCCTTGTGCAGTGCATACACCATGCACAGTATATACACCAGGTACATTACATACACTTTGTACAGTACATACACCATTTACAGTACATACACCATGTGCAATACATAGACCACACACACTATATGCACCATATACAGTGCATAAATCATGTACAGTACATATATTGTGTACAAGTGCATGCACTATGCACAGTACATACACCGTGTACAGTATGTACACAATGCACAGTACATACACCATGCACAATACATACACCATGCACAGTATATACACCATGCACAGTATATACTTCATGTACAGTACATACATCATGTACAATACATATACCACACACAGTGTAAACACCATGTACAGTACATACACCATGTACAGTACATACACTATGTACATTATATAAACCATGCACAGTACATACACTATGTACAGTACATACACTAAGTACAGTATATACACTATGCACAGTACATACACCATGCACAGTATATACATCATGTACAGTACTTACACCATGTACAATGCATGCACCGCCCACAGTATATACACCATGCACAGTACATACACCATGCACAGTATATACACCATGTACAAAACATACACACACAGTATATGCACCATGCAGAGTACATACACCATGTTCAGTACATGCTCCTTGTGAATCTCATACACCATGCACAGTATATACACCATACCCAGTATATGCACCATGTAGATTATATACAGCATGTAAAGTGCATTCACCATGCACAGTATATAAATCATATACAGTACGTTCACCATGTACAATACATACACCACACACAGTGTATACTCCATGCATAGTACATACACCATGCATGGTATATACATCATGCACTGTATTTACACCATGTGCAGTACATACACCATGTTCAGTATATACACCATGTACAGAACATACACAACACAATGTATATACACCATGCACGGTACATACACCATGCTCAGTACATACACCATGTAAAGTACATGCTCCATGCACAATATCTACACCATGTACAGTATATACACCATGTACATTACATACACCACACACAGTGTGTACACCATGCACAGTACATACACCATGTTCAGTATATGCTTCTTGTGCAGTGCATATCCCATGCACAATGTATACACCAAATACAGTATGTACAACATGTACAATACATACACCACACACAGTATATATACCATTCAAAGTGCATACACCATGCTTGGTATATACATCATGCACTGTATACACACCATGTACAGCACATGCACCACATACAGTAAATACACCATGTACAGAACATACACCACGTACAGTACATACACCGCACACAGTATATACACCATGTAAAATACATGCTCCATGCAAAATATATACACCACACACAGTATATACACCATGCAGAGTACATACACCATGTTCAGTACATGCTCCTTGTGCAGTGCATACACCATGCACAGTATATACACCATGCACAGTATATACACCATGTACAATACATACACCACTCACAGTATATACACCATGCATATTATATACACCATGTTCAGTGCATGCTCCTTGTGCAGTGCATACACCATGTACAGTATATACACCATACACAGTATATGCACCATATAGATTATATACACCCTGTACAGTACATTCACCATGCACAGTATATAAATCATATACTGTACGTACACCATGTACAATACATACACCACACAAAGTATATACACCATGCACAGTACATACACCATGCACAGTATATACACCATGTACAATACATACACCTCTCACAGTATATACACCATGCACAGTACATACACCATGCACTGTATATACATCATGCACTGTATATACACTATGTGCAGTACATACACCATGTACAGTATATACACCAGGTACAGAACATGCACCATGCACAGTATATACACCATATAAACCATGCTCCATGTGCAATATATACACCATGCACAGTATGTACACCTGTTCAATACATACACCACATACAGTATGTACACAATGGACAGTACATACACCATGCTTGGTATATGCTCCTGGTGCAGTGCATGCACCATTCAGAGTATATACATGATGTACAGTGCATACTCAATGCGCAGTGTATACACCAGGTACAGTACATACAATTTGTACAGTACATACACCATTTACAGTACATACACCATGTGCAATACATACACCACACACACTATATACACCATGTACAGTGCATACACCATGTACAGTACATATATTGTGTACAAGTGCATACACTATGCACAGTACATACACCATGTAAAGTATGCACACAATGCACAGTACATACACCATGCACAGTATATACACCATGCACAGGGTATACTCCATGTACAGTACATACATCATGTACAATACATACACCATACACAGTGTAAACTCCATGTACAGTACATGCACCATGTACAACACATACATGTTGAGCAGTGCATACACCATGCACAGTATATATACCATGTACAGTACATTCACCATGCACAGTGCAAACACCATATACAGTATGTACATCATGCACAGTACATACACCATGTACAGCATATGCACCATGTACAGCACATACACCATGTACAATACATATTCCACACACACTGTATACAGCATGTGCAGTACATACACCATGTACAGTATATACACCATGCACAGTATATTCAACATGTACAGTACATACACCATGTACAGTATATTCACCATGTACAGCACATGCACCATGTACAATACATACACCACACACACACACACACACACACACACACACACACACACACACACACGCACACACACACACACACACACACACACACACACACACACACACACACACACACACACACACACACACACACACACACACACACACACACACACACACACACTATATACACAATGTACAGTACTTTTACCATGCACAGTGCATACACCATATACAGTATGTACACTATACACAGTATATACACCATGTACAGTACATACACAATGTGCAGACTATACACCATGTACAGTACATACACCATGTACAGTGCATACACCATGCACAGCATATACACCATGTACAGTATGTACACCATGCACAGTACATACACCATGCACAATATATACACCATGTACAATAAATAAACCATACATAGTATATACACTATGCACAGTAAATACACCATGTTCAGTGCATACACCATGTACAGTACATATAACTTATACAGTGCATACACCATGCACAGTATGTACACCATACACAGTACATACACCATGCACAGTATATGCATCATGTAAAGTACATGCTCCATGCACAATATATACAACAGGCACAGTATATAGACCATGTACAATACATATACCACACACAGTATATACATCATGTATAGTACATACACTATATTCAGTATATGATCGTTTTGCAGTGCATACAGCATGCACACTATATACACCATGTACATTACATACACCATGTACAGTACATACATTATGTACAGTACATACACCACAGAATATACACCACGTAAAGTACATACACCATGTACAAGACATACATCACACACAGTATATACATCATGCATAGTACATACACCATGCACAGCATAGACACCATGTACAGTACATATACCATATACAGTATATGCACCATGTATAGTACATGCCCCATGCGTAGTATATACACCAAGTACAGTACATACATCATGTACAATACAGACACCACACACAGTATATACACCATGTAAAGTACATGCTCCATGCACATTATATACAATATGCACAGTATATACACCATGTAAAATACATACACCACACACAGTATATACACCGTGCAGAGTACATACACCATGTTCAATACATGCTCCTTGTGCAGTGCATACACAATGCACAGTATCTACACCATGCACAGTATATACACCATATACAGTACATACACCATGTACAATAATTACACCACACACAGTATATATGCCATGCACAGTACATACACCATGCGTGGTATATACATCATACACTGTATATATACCATGTACAGTATATACACCATGTACAGGTCATACACCATGTACAGTATATATACCATGCACAGTATATGCACCATGTACAATACATACACCATGCACAGTATATACACCATGTACAGTACGTACACCATGTACAATACAGATGCCACACACAGTATATACACCATGTAAAGTACATTCTCCATGCACAATATATATGCCATGCACAGTATATACACCATGTTCAATACATACACCACACACGTTATATACACCATGCACAGTACATACACCATTTTCAGTATATGCTGCTTGTGCAGTGCATACTCCATGCACAGCATATACACCATGTACAATACATACACAACGCATAGTATATACACCATGTACAGCACATACACCATGTAGAATACATACACCACACAATATATATACTCACCAGATAAAGTACATACACTATGTACAGTACATACACCATTTACAGTACATACACAATGTACAGTACATGCACAATATACAGTATATACACCATGCACAGTACATACACCATGCACAGTGTTTACACCATGTACAGTACATACATCATGTACAATACATACTTCGCACACAGTATATACACCATGTAAAATACATACACCACACACAGTAAATACACCATGCAGAGTACATACAGCATGTTCAGTACATGCTCCTTTTGCAGTGCATACACCATGCACAGTATATGCACCATACACAGTATATACACAATGTACAGTACATTCACCATGCACAGTATATAAACAATATACAGCCTGTACATGTAGAATACATACACCATGCACAGTACATACACCATGCAAGGTATATAGGCCATGTACACTACATGCGCAATACACAGTACATACACCATGTATTGCATATACACCATGTCAAATACATACACCCCACACTTTATACACCATGTACTGTACATACACCATGTACAGTACATACACTATGTACAGTATATAAACCATGCACAGTACATACACTATGTGCAGTACATACACTAAGTACAGTATATACACCATGCAAAGTACATACACCATGCACAGTATACATCATGCACAGCATGTACAAATGCATACACCACACAGCACAGTATATACACCATGAACAGTATACATCATGTACAAAACATACACCACACACAGTATATACACCATGCAGAGTACATACACCATGTTCAGTGCATGCTCCTTATGAAGCGCATACACCATGCACAGTATATACACCATGTAAAATACATACACCACACACAGTAAATACACCATGCAGAGTACATACAGCATGTTCAGTACATGCTCTTTGTGCAGTGCATACACCATGCACAGTATATGCACCATACACAGTATATACACAATGTACAGTACATTCACCATGCACAGTATATAAACAATATACAGCCTGTACATGTTGTAGAATACATACACCATGCACAGTACATACACCATGCATGGTATATACACCATGTACAGTACATACGCAATGCACAGTACATACACCATGTATAGCACATACACCATTGTAAAATACATGCACCACACACTATATACACCATGTACAGTACATACACCATGTACAGTACATACACTATATACAGTATATAAACCATGCACAGTACATACACTATGTACTGTACATACACTAAGTACAGTATATACACCATGCACAGTACATACACCATGCACAGTATATACATCATGCACAGTACGTACATTATGTAAAATGCCTACACCACACACAGTATATACACCATGCACAGTACATACACCATGCACAGTATATACACCATGTAGAAAACATACACCACACCCAGTATATACACCATGCAGAGTACATACACCATGTTCAGTGCATGCTCCTTGTGAAGCGCATATGCCATGCACAGTATATACACCATACTCAGTATATACACCATGTAGATTATATACAGCAAGTAAAGTACATTCACCATGCACAGTATATAAATCATATACAGTGCATACACCATGTACAATACATACAGCACACACAGTGTATACACCATGCACAGTACATACACCATGCATGGCACATACATCATGCACTGTATAAACACCATGTGCAGTACATACACCATGTACAGTATATACACCATGTACAGAACATACACCATGTACAGTACATACACCACACAATGTATATACACCATGCACAGTACATACACCATGCTCAGTATATACACCATGCACAGTACATACACCACACAATCTATATACACCATGTACACAGTACATACACCACACCCAGTATATACACCATACATAAACCAGGTTCAGCATACCATGTGCATTACATACACCATGCACAGTTTTTCACCATGCACAGTACATACACCATGTTCAGTATATACAGCATGTAAAGTACATACACCATGCACAGTATATACACCATATACAGTAAGTAAACCATGTACAATACATACAACACACACAGTATATACACCATTCACAGTACATACACAGTACATGGTATATACATCATGCAATGTATATACACCATGTACAGTACATGCACCATGTACAGTATATACACCATGTACAGAACATACACCATGTACAGTACATACACCACACACAGTATATACACCATGTAAAGTACATGCTCCATGCAAAATATATACACCACACACAGTATATACACCATGCAGAGTACATACACCATGTTCAGTATATGCTGCTTGTGCAGTGCATACACCATGCACAGTATATACACCATGCACAGTATATACACCATGTACAGTACATACACCATGCACAGTATGCACCGTGTACAGTACATACACCAAGCACAGTATATACACCATGTACAGTACATACCCATGTGCAGTATATGCACCATATACAGTACATACACTATGTGCAATACATACACCACACACAGTATATACACCATGTGCAGTACATACACCATGCATAGTATATACATCATACACTGTATATACAGTACATACACCATGCACAGTATATGCACTATTTAGAGTATATAGACAATGCACAGTATATTACCATGTACAATACATACACCACACACAGTATATACACCATGCACAGTACATACACCATGCACAGTATAGTGCATACACCATGCACAGTATATACACCATGCAGTACATACACCATGCATATATATACACCATGTACAGTACATTCACCATGCACAGTATATATACCATATACAGAACATACACTATGTACAGTACATACACCACACATAGTATATACACCATGCACAGCACATACAACACACAAAGTATATACACCATGCACAGTACATACACCATGTTCAGTATGCACCATGTACAGTACATACACCATGTATATACATCATGCACAGTATACATACACCATGTACAGTATATACACCATGTACAGAACATACACCATGCACAGTATATACACCATATACCATGCTCCATGTGCAGTATATACACCATGCACAGTATACACCTGTACATACACCATGTATATATACATGCATACAGTGCATATACACCATGCAGTATATACCATGTACAGTACATACACCTACAGTACATACACCATGTACAGTACATACACCATGCACAGTATATACACCATGTACAGCACATACACCATGTACAGTACATACACCATGCATGCAGTACATACACCATGTACAGTATACACCATGCACAGTATACACCATGTACAGTACATACACCATGTACAGTACGTATACCATGCACAGTACATACACCATGCATATACACCATACACATGTACACATACATGCACAGTACATACACCATGCACAGTATATACACCATGTACAGTACATACACCATGCACAGTATATACATGTACATGCACAGTACATACACCATGTACAGTATATACACCATGTACAGTACATACACCATGTACAATACATACACACACATATACATTATGTACAGTACATACACCATGCACAGTATATACACCATGCACAGTACATACACCATGCACAGTATATACATCGTGTACAGTACGTACACCATGCACAGCACACAGTACATACACCACACACTATATATACACCAGGTGCAGTACATAGACCATCTACATTATATACGCCATGCATAGTATATACACCATGTACAGTACATTCACCATGCACAGTATATACACCGTGTACATTTAATACACCATGTACAGTACATACACCATGTAGAGTATATACACCATGTACAGTACATTCACCATGCACTGTATATACACCATGTACAGTAAATACACAGTATATACACCATGCAGTACATACACCATGTACAGTGCATACACCACACACAGTATATACACATGTACATACACAGTATACACCATGCACAGTATATACACATACAGTATATACACCATGCACAGTATATACACCATGTATAGTATATACACCATGTACAGAACATACACTATGTACACCATGCACAGTACATACACCATGCACAGTATATACATCATGTATAGTACATACACCATGTACAATACATACAGTACATACACCATGTACAATATACACCATGTACAGTACATACACACACAGTATATATACACCATGCACAGTACATACACCATGCACAGTATACACCATGCACAGTATATACACCATGCACAGTATATACACCATGTACAGTACATACACCATGTACAATACAGACACCACAACCAGTATATACACCATGTAAAGTTCATACACATGCACAGTATATACAATATGCATACACCATGTACATACACACCACACAGTATATACACTGCACATACACCATGTTCAATACATACACCACACAGTATATACACCATGCACAGTATATACACCATGCATATACACCATGCACAGTATACACCATGTACAGTACATACACATGCAGTATATATACCATATACAGTACGTACACCATGTGCAGTACATACACCACAGACAGTATATACACCATGCACAGTACATACACCATGCATGGTATATACATCATGCACTGTATATACACCAGGTGCAGTACATACACCATGTACATTATATACGCCATGCATAGTATATACACCATGTACAGTACATTCACCATGCACAGTATATACACCATGTACAGTATGTACACTATGTACAATAGATACACCATGCACAGTATATACACGTATACATGTTCAATACATACACCACAGTATATACACCATGCACAGTACATACACCGTGTTCAGTATAATCTCCTTGTGCTGTGCATACACCATGCACAGTATATACACCATATACAGTACACAATGCATAGTATATACACCACACAACATACACCACAGTACATACACAGTATATACACCAAGTAAAGTACATACACTATGTACAGTACATACACCATTTACAGTACATACACAATGTACAGTACATACACTATGTACAGTATATACACCATGCACAGTACATACACCATGCACAGTATTTACACCATGTACAGTACGTACACCATGTACAATACATACACCGCACACAGTATATACACCATGCACAGTACATACACCATGCACAGTATATACACCATGTATAATACATACACCACACACAGTAAATACACCATGCAGAGTACATACAGCATGTTCAGTACATGCTCCTTGTGCAGTGCATACACCATGCACAGTATATACCATGCACAGTATATACACCATGTACAGTACATACACCATGCACAGTATATACAATATACACCTTGTACAGTATATACTCCATGCACAGTACATACACCATACACGGTATACACACCATGTACACTACATACGCAATGCACAGTACATACACCATGTATTGCATATACACCATGTAAAATACATACACCACACACTTTATACACCATGTACCATACATACACTATGTGCACACACCATGTATAGTACATACACCATGTACAGAACATACACTATGTACATTATATATACAAAGCACAATACATACACCATGCACAGTATATACAGCATGTACAGTACATACACCATGTACAATGCATACACTGCACACAGTATATGCACCATGCATAGTACATACACCATGCACAGTATATACACCATGTACATACATACACCACACACAGTATATACACCATGCAGAGTACATACACCATGTTCAGTGCATTCTCCTTCTGAAGTGCATACACCATGCACAGTATATACACCATACACAGTATATACACCATGTAGATTATATACAGCATGTAAAGTACATTCACCATGCACAGTATATAAATCATATACAGTGCATACACCATGTACAATACATACAGCACACACAGTGTATACACCATGCACAGTAAGTACACCATGCATGGTATATGCATCATGCACTGTATATACACCATGTGCAGTGCATACACCATGTACAGTATATACACCATGCACAGTAAATACACCATGCTCAGTATATACACCATATGTATACACCATGCACAGTACATACACCATGCACAGTATATACACCATGTACATACTCCATGCACAATATATACACCATGCACAGTATATACACCATGTACATACACCACACACAGTGTGTATATACACCATGTGCAGTGCATACACCATGTACAGTATATACACCATGCACAGTAAATACACCATGCTCAGTATATACACCATGCACAGTACATACACCACACAATCTATAAATGCATATACAGTATATACACCATGTACAATACACCACACACACAGTATATACACCATTCAGTACATACACCATGCACAGTATATACATCATGCACAGTATATACAATACATGTACCATGTACATACATACCATGTACAGTACATACACCATGTACATACACCACACACAGTATATACACCATGTACAGTATACACCATGCACAGTATATACACCACACACAGTATATACACCATGCACAGTACATACACCATGCACAGTATATACACCATGCACAATATATACACCATGCACAGTATATACACCATGTACAATACATACACCACACACATTATATACACCATGCACAGTACATACACCATGTTCAGTACATACACCATGCACAGTACATACACCATGTACAGTACATACACCATGTAGAGTATATACACCATGTACAGTACATTCACCATGCACTGTATATACACCATGTACAGAACATACACCATGTACAGTACATACACCACACACAGTATATACACCATGCACAGTACATACACCATGCACAGTATATACACCATGTACAGTACATACACCATGCACAGTTTGCACCATGTACAGTACATACACCATGCACAGTATATACACCATGTATAGTACATACACCATGCACAGTACAATACATACACCACACATGTACACCATTATGTACAGTGCATACCATGCACAGTATATACACCATGCACAGTATATACACCATGTACAGTACATACACCATGCACAGTATATACACCATGCACAGTACATTCACCATACAATACATACACACACATACAGTATATACACCATGTACAGTACAAGTGCATACACCATGCACAGGACATACACCATGTACAGCATGTACACAATGCACAGTACATACTCCATGCACAGTACATACACTATGTAGAGTATATACCCCATGCACAGTATATACACCATACACAGTATATACACCATACACACACACACAGTATATACACCATGTACAGTACATACAATACATGTACATGCACAGTATATACCATGTACAGTACATACACCATGCACATACAGCATGTATATACACCATGCATAGTACATACACCATGCACAGTACATACACTATGTAGAGTATACACCCCATGCACAGTATATACACCATGCACAATATATACACACACACAGTATATACACCATGTACAGTACAGTATACACCATGCACAGTATATACACCATGTACAGTACACATGTACAGCATATGTACACACATACACCACACACACACACAGTATATACACCATGCACAGTACATACACCATGCATGCATACACCATGTACAATATACACCATGCACAGTATATACACCATGTACAGTATACACATACACATACACAGTACAGTATATACACCATGTAGTACATACACCATGTACAGTGCATACACCATGCACAGTATATACACCATGCACAGTATATACACCATGTACATGTACAGTACATACACCATGCACAGCATAGACACCATGTACAGTATATACACCATGTACAGTACATACCCCGTGCATAGTATATACACCATGTACAGTACATACACAATGCATACACCATGCACAGTATATACACCATGTACAGTACATACACCATGCACAGTATGCACCGTGTACAGTACATACACCAAGCACAGTATATACACCATGTACACATGCTCCATGCACAGTATATACACCATGTACAGTAAGTACACCATGTACAATACATAAACCATACACAGTATATACACCATGTACAGTACATACACCACACACAGCATATACACCATTATATACCCCATGCACAGTATATACACCATGCACAGTATATACACCATGTACAGTACATACACCATGTACAGTACATTACACCATGCACAGTATATACACCATGCACAGTACATTCACCATGTACAGCACATACACCATGTACAATACATACCACACACATAGTATATACACCACGTACAGTACATACAGAAGGCACAGTATATACACCATGTACAGTACATACACCATGCACAGTATGCACCGTGTACAGTACATACACCAAGCACAGTATATACACCATGTACAGTACATACCCATGTGCAGTATATGCACCACACACAGTACATACACCATGTACAATACACCATGCACAGTACATACACTGTACAGTACATGCACCATGTACAATACATACACCACACAGTATATACACCAGGTAAAGTACATACACTATGTACAGTGCATACACCATGTACAGTACATACACCATGTACAGTACATACACCATGCTCAGTATATACACCATGCACAGTACATACACCACACAATCTATATACACCATGTACAGTATATACACCATGTGCATTACATACACCATGCACAGTTTTTCACCATGCACAGTACATACACCATGCAGTATATACACCACACACAGTATATACACCATACACCATGCAGTATATACACAATACATACACCATACAGTATATACACCATGCACAGTACATACACCATGTGCAGAGTGCATACACCATGCACAGTACATACACCATGTTCAGTATATGCTCCTTGTGCAGTGCATACACCATGCACAGTATATACACCATATACAGTACGTACACCATGTACAAAAGATACACCACACACAGTATATACACCATGCAAAGTACATACACCATGCATGATATATATCATGCAATGTATATACACCATGTACAGTACATACACCAAGTACAGTATATACACCATGCACAGTACATACACCATGCACAGTATATACACCATGTACAATGTACACCACATGCACAGTATATACACCATGTACAGTACATACACCATGTACAGTACATATACACCATGCAGTGCATACACCATGCACAGTATACACCATGCACAGTACATACACCATGTACAGTACATTCACCATGCACTGTATATACACCATGTACAGAACATACATCACACAATCTATATACACCATGCACAGTAAGTACACCATGCATGGCACATACATCATGTACTGTACATACACTAAGTACAGTATATACACCATGCACAGTACATACACCATGTACAGTATATACACCATGTACAGAACCTACACCATGCATGGTATATGCATCATGCACAGTATATACACCATGCTCAGTATATACACCATGCACAGTACATACACCACATAATCTATATACACCATGTACAGTATACACACCATGCACAGTACATACACCATGCACAGTATATACACTATGTACAGCACATTCACCATGCACAGTGCATACACCATATACAGTATGTACATCATGCACAGCATATACACCATGTACAGCACATACACCATGTACAATACATAATCCAAACACACTCTATACACCATGCGCAGTACATACACCATGTACAGTATATACACCATGCACAGTATATTCACCATGTACAGTACATACACCATGTACAGTATATTCACCATGTACAGTACATACACCATGCACAGTATATTCACCATGTACAGTACATACACCATGTACAGTATATTCACCATACACAGTACATACACCATGTACAGTACATACACAATGTACAAAATATACACCATGTGCAGCACAAACACCATGTACAATACATACTCCACGCACACTCTATACACCATGTACAATACATACACCATGTACAGTACATACACCATGTACAGTATATGCACCATGTACAGTATATTCACCATGCACAGCATATTCACTATGTACAGTACATTCATCATGTACAGCACATACACCATGTACAATACATAAACCATGTACAGCACATACACCATGTACAGTATGTACACCATACACAGTATATACAGCATTTACAGTACAACCACGATGTAAAGAATATACACCATGTACAGTACATATACCTTGTACAGCGCATATACCATGCACAGTATGTACACCATGTACAGTACATGCTCCTTGTACAGTGCATACACCATGCACAGTAAATACACCATGTACAGTACATACACCATGTACAGTACATACACCATGTACAGTATATACACCATGTACAATACATACACCACACACAGTATATACACCATGTAGAGTACATACACAATATTCAGTACATGCTCCTTGTACAGTGCATACACCATGCACAGTAAATACACCATGTACAGCATGTACACAATGCACAGTACATACACCATGCACAGTACATACACCATGCACAGTATATACACCATGCACAGTGTATACACCATGTACAGTACATACACCATGTACAATACATACACCACACACAGTATATACACCATGTACAGTACATACACCATGTACAGTACATACACTATATACAGTATATAAACCATGCACAGTACATACACTATGTACTGTACATACACTAAGTACAGTATATACACCATGCACAGTACATACACCATGCACAGTATATACATCATGTACAGTACGTACACCATGTACAATGCATACACCGCACACAGTATATACACCATGCACAGTACATACACCATGCACAGTATATACACCATGTACAGTACATGCACCATGCACAGTATATACACCATGTACAGTATATACACCATGTGCATTACATACACCACACACAGTTTTTCACCATGCACAGTACATACACCATGTTCAGTATAAGCTCCTTGTGCAGTGCATATCCCATACATAATGTATACACCATACACAGTACATACAACATGTACAATACATACACCACACACAGTATATACACCATGCACAGTACATACACCATGCATGATATATACATCATGCACTGTATATACACCATGTACAGTACATACACCATGTACAGTATATACACCATGTACAGAACATACACCATGTACAGTACATACACCACACACAGTATATACACCATGCACAATATATACACCATGTACAATACATACACCACACACAGTATATACACCATGCACAGTACATACACCATGCACAGTATATACACCATGTACAATACATACACCACTCACAGTATATACACCATGCAGAGTATATACACCATGTTCAGTGCATGCTCCTTGTGCAGTGCATACACCATGCACAGTATATACACCATACACAGTATAAACACCATGTATATTATATACACCCTGTTCAGTACATTCACCATGCACAGTATATAAACCATATACTGTACGTACACCATGTACAATACATACACCACACACAGTATATACACCATGCACAGTACATACACCATGCACAGTATATACACCATGTACAATACATACACCACACACAGTATATACACCATGCACAGTACATACACCATGCATGGTATATACATCATGCACTGTATATACACCATGTGCAGTACATACACCATGTACAGTATATACACCATGTACAGAACATACACCATGCACAGTATATACACCATATAAACCATGCTCCATGCGCAATATATACACCATGCACAGTATGTACACCTGTTCAATACATACACCACATACAGTATGTACACCATGCATGGTACATACACCATGCTCGGTATATGCTCCTTGTGCAGTGCATACACCATGCACAGTATATACACAATGTACAGTGCATACGCAATGCGCAGTATATACAACAGGTACAGTACATACACTTTGTACAGTACATACAATGTTTACAGTACATACACCATGTGCAATACATACACCACACACACTATATACACCATGTACAGTGCATACACCATGTACAGTACATATATTGTGTACAAGTGCATACACTATGCACAGTACATACACCGTGTACAGCATGTACACAATGCACAGTACATACACCATGCACAGTATATACACCATGCACAGTATATACACCATGTACAGTACATACATCATGTACAATACATACACCACACACAGTGTAAACACCATGTACAGTACATGCACCATGTACAACACATACATGTTGTGCAGTGCATACACCATGCACAGTATATACACCATGTACAGTACATTCACCATGCACAGTGCATACACCATATACAGTATGTACATCATGCACAGTACATACACCATGTACAGCATATACACCATGTACAGCACATACACCATGTACAATACATATTCCACACACACTCTATACACCATGTGCAGTACATACACCATGTACAGTATATACACCATGGACAGTATATTCAACATGTACAGTACATACACCATGTACAGTATATTCACCATGTACAGCACATACACCATGTACAATACATACACCACACACACACACACACACACACACACACACACACACACACACACACACACACACACACACACACACACACACACACACAATGTACAGTACTTTTACCATGCACAGTGCATACACCATGTACAGTATGTACACCATACACAGTATATACACCATGTACAGTACATACACGATGTGCAGACTATACACCATGTACAGTACATACACCATGTACAGTGCATACACCATGCACAGCATATACACCATGTACTGTATGTATACCATGCACAGTACATACACCATGCACAATATATACACCATGTACAGCAAAGACACCATGTACAATAAATAAACCATACATAGTATATACACCATGCACAGTAAATACACCATGTTCAATGCATACACCATGTACAGTACATACACCTTATACAGTGCATACACCATGCAGAGTATGTACACCATGCACAGTACATACACCATGCACAGTATATACATCATGTAAAGTACATGCTGCATGCACAATATATACACCAGGCACAGTATATAGACCATGTACAATACATATACCACACACAGTATATACATCATGTATAGTACATACACCATGTTCAGTATATGATCGTTATGCAGTGCATACAGCATGCACACTATATACACCATGCATAGTACATACACCATGTACAGTACATACATTATGTACAGTACATACACCACAGAATATACACCACGTAAAGTACATACACCATGTACAAGACATACATCACACATAGTATATACATCATGCATAGTACATACACCATGCACAGTATATACACCATGTACAGTACATACACCATATACAGTATATACACCATGTACAGTACATACCCCATGCACAGTATATACACCATGTACAGTACATACACCATGTACAATACAGACACCACACACAGTATATACACCATGTAAAGTACATGCTCCATGCACATTATATACAATATGCACAGTATATACACCATGTACAATACATACACCACACACAGTATATACACCATGCATAGTACATACACCATGTTCAGTACATGCTCCTTGTGCAGTGCATACACCATGCACAGTATATACACCATGCACAGTATATACACCATGTACAGTATATACACCATGCACAGTATATACACCATGTACAGTACATACCACATGTGCAGTATATACACCATATACAGTACATACACCATGTACAATAAATACACCACACACAGTATATACACCATGCACAGTACATACACCATACGTGGTATATACATCATACACTGTATATACACCATGTACAGTATATACACCATGTACAGGTCATACACCATGTACAGTATATATACCATGCACAGTATATACACCATGTACAGTACATACACCATGCACAGTATATACACCATGTACAGTACGTACACCATGTACAATACAGATGCCACACACAGTATATACACCATGTAAAGTACATGCTCCATGCACAATATATATGTCATGCACAGTATATACACCATGTACAATACATACACCACACACGTTATATACACCATGCACAGTACATACACCATTTTCAGTATATGCTGCTTGTGCAGTGCATACTCCATGCACAGCATATACACCATGTACAATACATACACAATGCATAGTATATACACCATGTACAGCACATACAGGATGTACAATACATACACCACACACTATGTATACACCAGATAAAGTACATACACTATGTACAGTACGTACACCATTTACAGTACATACACAATGTACAGTACATACACAATATACAGTATATACACCATGCACAGTACATACACCATGCACAGTGTTTACACCATGTACAGTACATACACCATGTACAATACATACACCGCACACAGTATATACACCATGTACAGTACATACACCATGCACAGTATATACACCATGTACAATACATACACCACACACAGTAAATACACCATGCAGAGTACATACAGCATGTTCAGTACATGCTCCTTGTGCAGTGCATACACCATGCACAGTATATGCACCATACACAGTATATACACAATGTACAGTACATTCACCATGCACAGTATATAAACAATATACAGCCCATACATGTTGTAGAATACATACACCATGCACAGTACATACACCATGCAAGGTATATAGGCCATGTACAGTACATACACAATGCACAGTACATACAACATGTATAGCACATACACCACTGTAAAACACATTCACCACACACTATATACACCATGTACAGTACATACACCATGTACAGTACATACACTATGTACAGTACATAAACCATGCACAGTACATACACTATGTACAGTACATACACTAAGTACAGTATATACACCATGCATAGTACATACACCATGCACAGTATATACATCATGCACAGTACGTACACCATGTATAATGCATACACCACACACAGTATATACACCATGCACAGCACATACACTATGCACAGTATATACACCATGTAGAAAACATACACCACACACAGTATATACACCATGCAGAGTACATACACCATGTTCAGTGCATGCTCCTTGTGAAGCGCATATGCCATGCACAGTATATACACCATACACAGTATATACACCATGTAGATTATATACAGCATGTAAAGTACATTCACCATGCACAGTATATAAATCATATACAGTACGTATACCGTGTACAATACATACACCACACACAGTGTATACACCATGCACAGTACATACACCATGCATGGTATATACATCATGCACTGTATATACACCATGTGCAGTACATACACCATGTACAGTATATAGACCATGTACAGAACATACACCATGTACAGTATATACACCACACAATGTATATACACCATGCACAGTACATACACCATGCTCAGTATATACACCATGTAAAGTACATTCTCCATGCACAATATATACACCATGCACAGTATATACACCATGTACATTATCTACACCACACACAGTGTGTACTCAATGCACAATACATAAACCAGGTTCAGCATATGCTCATTGTGCAGTGCATACACCATGCACAGTGTATACACCATACGCAGTATATACACCATGTAGATTATATACAGCATGTAAAGTACATTCACCATGCACAGTATATAAATCATATACAGTACGTACACCATGTACAATACATACACCACACACAGTATATACACCATTCACAGTACATACACCATGCATGGTATATACATCATGCACTGTATATACACCATGTACAGTACATGTACCATGTACAGTATATATACCATGTACAGAACATACACCATGTACAGTACATACATCGCACACAGTATAAACACCATGTAAAGTACATGCTCCATGCAAACTATATACACCACACACAGTATATACACCATGCAGAGTACATACACCATGTTCAGTACATGTGTGCATACACCATGCACAGTATATACACCATGCACAGTATATACACCATGTACAATACATACACCATGCACAGTATATACACCATGTACAGTATATACACCATGCACAGTATATAGCATACACCATGTACAGGTCATACACCATGTACAGTATATATACCATGCACAGTATATACACCATGTACAGTACATACCACATGTGCAGTATATACACCATATACAGTACATACACCATGTACAATACATACACCACACACAGTATATACACCATGCACAGTACATACACCATGCACAGTATATACACCATGTACAATACATACACAACTCACAGTATATACACCATGCAGAGTATATACACCATGTTCAGTGCATGCTCCTTGTGCAGTGCATACACCATGCACAGTATATACACCATACACAGTATATACACCATGTAGATTATATACACCCTGTACAGTACATTCACCATGCACAGTATATAAACCATATACTGTACGTACACCATGTACAATACATACACCACACAGTATATACACCATGCACAGTACATACACCATGCATGGTATATACATCATGGACTATATATACACCATGTGCAGTACATACACCATGTACAGTATATACACCATGTACAGAACATACACCATGCACAGTATATACACCATATAAACCATGCTCCATACGCAATATATACACCATGCACAGTATGTACAACTGTTCAATACATACACCACATACAGTATGTACACCATGCTTGGTATTTGCCCCTTGTGCAGTGCATACACCATGCACAGTTTATGCACGATGTACAGTGCATACGCAATGTGCAGTATATACACCAGGTACAGTACATACACTTTGTACAGTACATACACCATTTACAGTACATACACCATGTGCAATACATACACCACACACACTATATACACCATGTACAGTGCATACACCATGTACAGTACATATATTGTGTACAAGTGCATACACTATGCACAGTACATACACCGTGTACAGTATGTACACAATGCACAGTACATACACCATGCACAGTACATACACCATGCACAGTATATACACCATGCACAGTATATACACCATGTACAGTACATACATCATGTACAATACATACACCACACATAGTGTAAACACCATGTACAGTACATGCACCATGTACAACACATACATGTTGTGCAGTGCATACACCATGCACAGTATATACACCATGTACAGTACATTCACCATGCACAGTGCATACACCATATACAGTATGTACATCATGCAGAGTACATACACCATGTACAGCATATACACCATGTACAGCACATACACCATGTACAATACATACTCCACACACACTCTATACACCATGTACAGTACATACACCATGTACAGTATATACACCATGCACAGTATATTCACCATGTACAGTACATTCATCATGTACAGCACATACACAATGTACAACACATACACCACACACACACACACACACACACACACACACACACACACACACACACACACACACACACACACACACAGTATATACACCATGTACAGTACATTTACCATGCACAGTGCATACACCATGTACAGTATGTACACCATACACAGTATATACACCATGTACAGTACATACACGATGTACAGAATATACACTGTGTACAGTACATACACCATGTACAGTGCATACATCTTGTAAAGTGCATACACCATGCACAGCATATACACCATGTACAGTATGTACACCATGTACAGTACATACACCATGCACAATATATACACCATGTACAGCAAAGACACCATGCACAATAAATAAACCATACATAGTATATACACCATGCACAGTAAATACACCATGTTCAATGCATACACCATGTACAGTACATACACCTTGTACAGTGCATACACCATGCACAGTATGTACACCATGCACAGTACATACACCATGCACAGTATATACACCATGTAAAGTACATGCTCCATGCACAATATATACACCATGCCCAGTATATAGACCATGTACAATACATATACCACACACAGTATATACATCATGCATAGTACATACACCATGCACAGTATAGACACAATGTACAATACATACACCATGCACAGTATATACACCATGCACAGTATATACACCATGTACAGTACATACACCATGTACAGTATATACACCATGTACACTACATACCCCATGCACAGTATATACACCATGTACAGTACATACACCACAAACTATATATACACCAGGTAAAGTACATACACCATGTACAGTACATACACCATGTACAGTATATACACCATGTACACTACATACCCCATGAGCAGTATATACACCATGTACAGTACGTACACCATGTACAATACAGACACCACACACAGTATATACACCATGTAAAGTTCATGCTCCATGCACAATATATATGCTATGCACAGTATATACACCATGTACAATACATACACCACACACAGTATATACACCATGCATAGTACATACACCATGCACGGTATATACACCATGTACAGTACATACGCAATGCACAGTACATACAACATGTACAGTATATACACCATGTACAGTACATACCCCATGCTCAGTATATACACCACATACAGTACATACACCATGTACAATACATACACCACACGACGTATATACACCATGCGCAGTACATACACCATGTACAATACATACACCACAAACTATATATACACCAGGTAAAGTACATACACTATGTACAGTACATACACCATTTACAGTGCATACACAATGTACAGTACATACCCCATCCACAGTATATACACCATCTACAGTATGTACACCATGTACAGTACAGGCACCACACACAGTATATACACCATGTAAAGTACATGCTCCATTCAAAATATATACACCACACACAGTATATACACCATGCAGAATACATACACTATATTCAGTACATGCTCCTTGTGCAGTGCATACACCATGCACAGTATATACACCATCTACAGTATGTACACCATGTACAGTACAGGCACCACACACAGTATATACACCATGTAAAGTACATGCTCCATTCAAAATATATACACCACACACAGTATATACACCATGCAGAATACATACACCATATTCAGTACATGCACCTTGTGCAGTATATACACCATGTACAGTACATACCCATGTGCAGTATATGCACCATATACAGTACATACACTATGTGCAATACATACACCACACACAGTATATACACCATGTGCAGTACATACACCATGCATAGTATATACATCATACACTGTATATACACCATGTGCAGTACATGCACCATGTACAGTATATACACCATGTACAGAACATACACCATGTACAGTATATGTACCATGCACAGTATATACATTATGTACAGTACATACACCATGCACAGTATATACACCATGTACAATGCATACACCACACACTATATATACACCAGGTAAAGTACATACACTATGTACAGTACATACACCATTTACAGTACATACACAATGTACAGTACATACATTATGTACAGAATATACACCATGCACAGTACATACACCATGCACATTATTTACACCATGTACAGTACGTACACCATGTACAATAAATACACCGCACACAGTATATACACTATGTACAGTACATACACCATTTACAATACATGCACAATGTACACTACATACACTATGTACAATATATACACCATGCACAGTACATACACCATGCACAGTATTTACACCATGTACAGTGTGTACACCATGTACAATACATACACCACACACACAGTATATACACCATGTACAGTACATACTCCATGCAGAGTATATACACTGTGTACAATACATACAACACATGCAGTATATATACCATGCAGAGTACATACAGCATGTTCAGTAAATGCTCCTTGTGTAGTGCATACACCATGCACAGTATATACACCATACACAGTATATACACAATGTACAGTACATACACCATGTAGAGTATATACACCATGTACAGTACATTCACCATGCACAGTATATATACCATATACAGACCATACATATTGTAGAATACATACACCACACAAAGTATATACACCATGCACAGTACATATATCATGCACGGTATATACACCATGTACAGTACTTACACAATGCACAGTACATACACCATGTAAAATACAAAGACCACACACTTTATACACCATGTACAGTACATACACCATGTACAGTACATACACTATGTGCAGTAAATAAACCATGCACAGTACATTACCATGCACAGTATATACAATATATACAGTACGTACACCATGTACAATGCATACACCACACAGTACATACACCATGCACAGTATATACACCATGTACAATACATTCACCACTCACAGTATATACAACATGCAGAGTATATACACCAGGTTCAGTGTATGCTCCTTGTACAGTAATTTATAC